>NC_083348.1:57868496-58017889 GCF_019175385.1 Lycium barbarum
AGCTGACATTAGTTGTGTGAGGCTCTTTTTTGTGAGACAAAAAAGTGGACCCATATCTTAGACTTTCGAGTCCACATATTTTAGGTCCAATTTTTTATCTCACAAAAAGGAGCCTCACACAACTAATGTCAGTTGTGTGAGGCACATATTAAAAAATTTCTATGTGATCTAACAAAAAAGGTACTCCCTCCATTCCACAATAAGTGATTTTTTAGGCTTTTTGTTGTAATTTGTAACGACCCGCTAGGTCGTTATGGAGGAGTGACTTAGAAAACTAGATCTCCGTTGGGAATTTCAAGGCCGCGGGTGAGTCCATAGCGTGTTTTTATGTATCTATGCATGTTTTATTTGCGTCTGTAGGGCCTTGGATTGGTGTTAGGATTTTTGGGTGAAAACTGGTGCAAAAACCCGAGCTACTGGTCAAAATGGACCGCTGTAGCGGGTCCGTCGCAGTGAGGCGAGGGTTGCCGACGCGGGGAAACGGGACATTTATGAGGTCCTCCATAGCGAGAGCTTTCCCGCTATAGCGAGGCTTTGACCGCTGTAGCGGTCGACGCGAGGCAGAATCAACATTTTATATTCTTTATTCCGAACCCATTCCCCATATAACACCCAAAACAGTTTGCAAGAACTGCTGTGGCGAAATTCTAAGGCTAAGGCTAGAGTACTCTTGGAAAGTAAGTCTCAACCCTTAATTTTGTTAATTCCATCATCATGTTAGATTTCGGGATTAGTTAAAGGTCCGTTAATGGTGAATGAAAGGGCTAAAATCCTAGAACTTAAGAAATCCTTGATTAATGAATGGGTTGTTGATTTTATTATTGTTTAATCATCTAGGAGTATAGATTATCAGTTCCTAGGATGAGAACTTGTCTTTTAATGGTGGAACTTATTGAATGAGACCTAGGATTTCATAAAGATGATAACTTTTGGCATAAAAACTGCTTGTAAAAGGGTCGAATTGATTAGAAACCCCATGAATGGGAACGGTATGATAGTTTGGGGTTGCGTTTATGATGAAATCACACTTAGTGGTAGTTCACCCAATTGAAAAGGGTAGAATGTAGTTGGGTTCTTTTCCCTAATTGTTGTATTGTTTAGGTAGATGATTCGAATACTCATGTAGCGCTATATTTCTAGATTTTGAACGTGCGGAAGCTTTGCGAAGGGTAAAAGCTATTGCGGAGTGACTGTTTTATTCTAGTTCGGCTTTGAGGTAGGTTACGGTCTACTTGAGTTAGACTTTGATTAGTTGATTGTATGTGTTACGAAATTGATAGGAGAAACATGATTAGGGCTTCGGACATAAAGTGTGTTTGGTAATTCCTACAATTTGATATTGATTGATTAATTATGTGATGAACTGATATGAAATGATAAAGAAGAGTTCATAAATACTCTTCTTGTTGACTTGGAGAAATCGCTTATTCATGTTATTGATGAATTGATTCTTGAGTCTTGATATAACTTGTGACATAGTGACTTGTGTTCCCTGATATTGATTTGTTGATTGTTCCCATTCTTTATTGACTGTGGAACGAAAATACATTGTGATGAGAAAGATATTATAAATATAAAAAGACACATTTGACAGGGGATGAGGATGTGACCTAATTATGGGCTCGTGATCCAAGGTCAGTTCCGGAGCGAGTGGTACATAGACACCATGGGTCCCCTGTAGGTCATGGCTACTGGGTCAAACACTACCATTTAGCATGTGTGTACGAATATGTGACAGAGTTGAGATAATTTGTGATTTACAATTGTGTTTGGTGATTACATGGGTTGAGTTACTCTTATTGATTTTTACTTGTGTGGATTTACCTTATCCGTGTGTTGGCTGATATTTCGGTGTTGGATGATTTCTGTTGATAGTTTCTTAAGGTTATGTGATGTTGTGCCTATCTGTCTGTCTTATTGATTTTGTGATTGTATGCATGATACTAATCTTAGGCGGCCTATGATATCAACCAGTACATAGTGTTTGTACTGATACTACCTTGCTGCATTCCTTTGAGTGCAGATTGTGATCCAGAGACATCTACACGACCTCATATTTAGTGTGAGGCCAGTTTCGAGGATGAGCTCTTATCCATGCCAGGCCGCCTGAAGATCTTTCCTATTTTAGATGTCTATTTTCATTTCAGACATCTATGTTATTTTTAGACAGTTATGCATTCTTTAGATAGTTATGTTTTAGAGTCCTTATACGATGACTTTCGAATTTTGGGGTTGTAATAGTTAGACTTCCACAGATTTTATTTATTTATGGCATGACTAGACATTTGGAGATTTTTATATCTGTTATATCCTTGAATGTTTTAAAATTGGCTAAGTTATGTGGTAATCATTTGGATGGTTGGTTAAGTAGATGGTAGGGGATTTGTGTGGGTGTCATTCACGGCTATTTGGGTCGTGACATAATTAAGAGCAATATAAGACAAGAAATGTAGTCAAATATATAGAGAAAAGGAGAGGACTTTTTTTCTTATTTCAAGTGTATCTTTCCATGGGCAAATGGTGCCCCATATATAGTTCCAATGTACATCCCAAATGTTACAAAACTTAAGTGATCTTAATAAATGGATACATGTACACAAATGGTTCATGGAATGTAAACTTGGGAAACTAAATAGGCATCCACATAACGTAAATGTTCATCACCGTAATGTATTCATAACACTCCTCTTTGGATGACGATTTGAGAGATAGTGTGCCTCGTTAAAACCTTACTAGGAAAAACCCAGTGGGAAAATCCTTAGTGAAGGAAAAAGAGTAAACATATCTTGTAATACGCATTGAATGCTGCCTCATTAAAAACCTTACCAGAAAAACCTAGTTGGAACAAAACCTTGGTTAAGGGAAAAAGAGTACAGCGCGTATCTGCTCCCCCTGATGAAAACTTCACTTGATAGCTCGGAGACGACGCATTTCAATCTTGTATCTCAACTTCTCAAAGGTTGATGTTGGTAATGCCTTAGTGAACATATCTGCAAGATTATCACTCGAATGGATCTGTTGAACATCTATCTCACCATTCTGTTGAAGATCATGTGTGGAAAAGAATTTTGGTGAAATGTGCTTTGTTCTGTCTCCTTTGATGTATCCTCCCTTCAATTGAGCTATGCAAGCAGCATTATCATCATACAATATTGTTGGAATCTTCGCTTGCAACGAAAGACCACATAACTGTAAAATATGTCGAGTCATTGATCCCAACCATACGCACTCTCGGCTTGCTTCATGCTACTATCTCAGCATGATTTCAAGATGTAGCTAATAGAGTTTGTTTCGTTGAACGCCATGATATAGATGTACTCCCACAAGTAAATAGGTAGCCTGTTTGAGACCGGGCTTTATGTGAATCAGCCAAATAACTTGCATCTGCATAACTAATCATCTCTGGCTTGAATTCATTAGAATAAAATAATCCCATATTAGTTGTTCTCTGAAGATATCTGAATATACACTTAACACCATTCCAATATCTTCTTGTCGGGGAGGAGCTGAATTTTTTCAAATAAACTCACTGCGAAATATATACTGATTGGATATTATTGGCAAGATACGTTAGTGCCCAATTGCACTGATATATGTAGTTTCATCACCAATGAGCTCTTTATCATTTTCTTGAGGTCGTAATAGATCTTTATTTATATCTAGCGACATCACGACCATTGGGGTACTTAATGGAATCGCTTTAACCCATATGAAGATTTGTTGAAGCTTTACTTTCGTAATCCTTTATATGCTTTAGAACAATTTAAATTCCTTACGGATTTCTTTCGTTGTCTATATAGCCATATTGACAACAATTCATTATACGCATATCAAAATTTTCATGTATTGCTAGACTAATCAGAAACCTCATTACATCCACCACAGGAGAACCTAGCTCCATGTATAATAATGCTAGGAATTTACGAAAGACTTTTATGCCACAAAGCACACGCTGTACTTTATATCTTATGATTTTGTTATTCATTTTACTTTTCACACAAGAACCCATTTGTACCCCATTGGCGTTATACCATGATGTCCTTGGACTATAGGTCCAAAGCATCATTTTTCTAAGTGAAACAAAATATATTTGAATTGCGAATTTCTATCTAGCCAATCATTTATCTATCCACTCTTTGACAGATTTGAATTCAAGATCCTCATTACCATTTATAAGGTTGAGCGCTACATTATATCAAAGATACCTCCGACTAGCATTTGATACCGGTTCCAATGGACATAACTTGCTGTGATCTCTTTATTTTTTTCGTCATTTTTACGTACTTGAATCTTTCCCAAGGTTTTATGAAGTGTTATGTCGTGGTACTCTTTTAAACCACATGCCTCATTATTATGATAATTTTCTCCTCTCCTTCTTTAAGGAGTTTACCTTTGGAACCGATTGGTCTATCGCCATAGACTATGTCCGTCAAGGACTTTAATTATCATAGGAGCATTTGCAGCTACAATATGATGTTCATTTTTGTGTCAGCAAATGCGTCTGCCGATTGACTTGAATTATCTTTTCAGCCAGGATCATAACAGTGATAATTCATAACATATACCTTATTTTCTAGCCGCTTATCATCTCTCCCCTTAATGTTAGAAAATCTAACATTTACCCCCAACCTTATTTGGGGACCCATTTTTGTGCGTTGTGATAGAGTAACTGAATCATATACCGTACATATATCTAGATGGAAATTACTTGGTTCTTGACCTTGAACCAACCATATAGGGGAACCTTGTTGGCTTGATCCGTACAAGTGTTGCTACATATTAAACAACACATCTCATATCAAATTTTCATTTGGGAGTTTTGTTCTCATAACCAATGGTTTAGCTATAATTGGAGGCATACAATTTCTGCTAAACCCACTTAGATATAAACCAGCATTATCAACATAATTTCATAGTTTGGAACTGTGCTCTTAATTTAATAATTTGAGCAACAACATTGCAAAAACCAAATTGCAAGTTGATACCAAAGCGCATGTGATCATACCATAGATGCATCTATTAATACCATATAATAATACGCGGTCCACATGGCAGGTGAACGGGCCCATATTCACTTTTTATTTGTTTCAAAAATCAGGGAATACAATCCCAAACCTTAGCTAGTACAATGTTCAATTTACCATGAGAACAAACAACACAGGAGAATTCTTGAAGAATATTTTATTTCTCCAATATATAACCACGTGAATTCTCAATTATTTTCACATCACATTTGAACTAGGATAACCAGCCTGTCCTGCCAACTGATATTTATTTCAGTAAACTTTTAGTTTACTATCGCATGTGATTCCATCATCATGCCCGTATTTGTGTAGTTCAAACAGGAGGAAGAGCCAGGTAATCTTTCACATAATTATTTATAACCCGCTTTGATTGTAGTAATATGAAGATTAAGTCTTCCCATAGTTTATAGTCTCAGTATATTTCATCGACTTTGAAACTTAATAAGTTTCTTTTGAGACGTACTACAACCACAATATTATGAACAATTTTCTTCTTCCGGGTAGTAACAAATTAGCCCTTTCATAACTCCCAATTAATTATGTACTACCACGTATTTCATAACACCATCCGTATGGTGAACATCTCCTTTTAGGGAGAAAATTATTGTCATTATGGTCATGGTCAAAACCTTTATAGGCAAGATTAATTTTTGCTTTTATCCTTTGATAGTTCATGATGAGACATACCACAATATTTGTGACATACTAAAAGTACGTGACTGATGACCGTTTATGCAAAAATATTTCTTTATTTCTCTCAAACCTCGCGGAGAGGTGAATTATGGTATTTTTTCAACCTTACATGAGCACGTCCTTATTCATAATATTTATCATCTCTTGATACATTCACCTTCAAGAATGGTAGTGTATTCACGATACTTATCACAAGTCACATTATTTTCAAAGAATTGAGTATAACCATTTATACGTGCTTCATAATTTTTCCTTATAAACTCATTGCCATGCGTTGGCATTTATCATATTTATATGACCCACCTCAACATCACTTTGAAAGCTCAAGTGTGTCTTCACTTTTTATTCCTTTCTTTTGATGGAGTATTTAATAAACTTATCAAATTAGGTAGCATGACAACCATGGGCCCAATGACCTTTTCATACCACATTGAGGCAAAAATTACCTTCATCCGCTGAAGGACCATTTTGAGAACTCACGGTCTTCTTCCTTTTATAATTACCACAATGACGACTCTTATTTTATCTCTTGTCACACCCACGTTTATTCATACCACCACAATAATTATTTTGTCATCTTTCAGACTTTTGATCTATCGCTCCCACATTCGCTTCAATGAATGGAGCAGATCCAGTGGGACGGAATTCAAGATTTTTCATTAAAAGCACATTATTTCGCCTTAGTCATCATTCTATCATCACCATGGTGTATTGGGACTTAAACCCAACGCCTTACCCATATAAAAGCGTGTTAGGCCACAATGTGTTAGGACTAGAACCCAAGGTCTTATATCATCACGGTGCATCAAGACTCGAACCCAATGCCTTACCCTCATGATGCATTGGGACTTGAACCCACCGTCTTACCCTCATATACTGTTTATCACAATTTGTCTCATTCATACCAAGGAATGTAACATAATTTTATTTAGTCACAACTACGCATAAAATATCTCATAATATATTCAAAAACCTCCTCCCCCCCCCCCCCCCTATAAATACTATTTAAAATCATAAAAATAGAAAATATTTTCTTATGCATTTTCGTAATTGATCTCAAATCTATTAGATCAATATTCATGTATTTTCAATCTTGTGGAATAATTAAATGTCCTAAAATATTGAAAAACTCAACATGCCGCTTACCTGATGAGGGCTTTCAAAGCTTGTCTTTCCTTGTACAATTGTGAGCTACAACTTTTTCACATTATTAGAAAACTTACGAAGAATAACTTTTATAATCATAACCAAACCATAATTAATAATACTTTGGACGTATTATCGCTTAATTTAACAGTTATAAGATAAATGCTTACTCATAGTAAGACTTTATGAAATATTAATTATCGGAATAATGGCCATATATTTCTTACAATTCTGCAGGTAACATTTACTAATGAAACGGATATTTATCTCATATTCTAACCTTGAAATTTAATGAAGATACATATAATGTTGATATCCAAATAATATGATGATCATCATTCCCTTAGTATGAATAATGACCAAGATGCAATTAATTGCTTCCATTTGCATTAATATTAATGAATATTTTAGTCGCATGTGTAGAGTCTTTTATCATTGAGAAAAGTATTTTTCACACAAAGATTTCATGTGATCGTTAATTGAGCAGCTAATTTACGGGCTACATATAGCTACCGAATAAAATAATACATATGCAATCTCATACGTAAACTGCCGTTGTTTACTTGTGTTAAATAACTTTAGCATTTTATGAATAGTAAACTAATACAAAATATGAGCGGTAATTTTCTTATATCGTACCACATATATTCAAACACATAATAGTGATCAAGGTAAGATTATTTAATGACAGACAAGTGATTGTAATTATAAGACTAAAGGCAATCAACCTATATTAAATGTAGTCAAGCTACTATAACAATTACTGTCATTAGTATTATTTCATGCTTACGTTTTGAGAATTCAAGATATATGTAGTGATTTTGATGTAATAGCTAGAAGTTAGGAGTAAAAAGTAATAGCATGTAGAACTAGAGGTACTTAAGTGTAATTATAATAAGTTAGTAACTAACTAGGTCGGCTAGTTGTTATTTTATATACACAACACTGTTGTAGTTTGTAACTAACTCAGTTCATTTTCTTCAATGCAATTCTTCTTCTTCTTCTCCACAGAGTTCCTCTCTTTCTCATAAACTCTTGGCTTTCATTTAGTCCATTGATGAATCTCAACATGGTATCAAAGCTAGGGTTAGGAAATTGACAGATTAAACCTTTGCTTTTTCTTCGATTTCGTCAAATTTACTCGAATTCAATAGTTGAAGTTACTTGCGGTGAAGAAGCAATTTAGAAATTGAATTCATCGTACATAAAAGTAGCTAAAATTGAACTCGAAGTACTCGAATTCATAGAATTTGTTGTTTGATACAAGTTTGTAGTCGATTTCTTATCGATCTACATCAATGGTGATCGAAAGCACCGAAACTAATGGAAGAACATCTGGAACAACTGAAAATACTTATGGTGATGTGACGGTAATTGATCATCATCCTTTGTTTCTACAAGCATGCGACACTCCAGGTAGTTCTCTCATTTCTATACAACAAACTGGTTCTGACAATTATGCATCTTGGAGTAGATTCATGAGACTTGGATTAATAGGTAAAGGTAAACTAGGGTTTATTGATGGAAAATGCGGAAAAGAGAAGTTTGATTCATCTTTACATGATTTGTGGGACAGGTGTAATGCAATAGTTCTTTCATGGATTATGGTATCTGTTAGCAAAGAATTACTTAGTGGATTAGTCTATGCATCTAGTGCACAGAAGGTGTGGAATGATTTGAAGGAGAGATTCGCTAAAGTTGATGGTTCTTGAATCTTCTATTTGCACAAAGAGATAGCAACCTTAACACAAGGAACTTCCTCTGTTGCCACATATTTCTCTAGAATGAAAGAACTATGGGAAGATTTTGACTCACTAATGCCGTGTCCAGGTTGTCCTTGTCCTGAATCTAAGACGTATGCAGAACACTTTGAATATCAAAGACTAATGCAATTCCTAATGGGTCTAAATGAGTCATTAAATTAGTGTAGAAGTCAGATCATGATGATGTATCCAGTACCTAGTGTCAACAAAGCCCATTCTCTAATTGTTGCTAAAGAATGTCAGAGACATTTAGGAAAGTCCACTTCTGTTAACAGTGGAGTTACAACTGATGGAATGGCTTTCTTTGGTGGGAGATGTAACATGAATATTAGTGGAACCAGTGGGAAAAAAAGTAACACTCCATCAGAGTACTTTAAAGGAAATATGAATGTGAACTATGGTGGAGGACAAGCTAATATGACAAATTATAGTGCTGGTCAAGGAAGTATGGCTTATGGTGGAAAAGGAAACATAGCATCAGTCAAGTTCAAACCATATGACACATAGCTCAAACTTCAGAGTTAAGAAGGAAAATTTGTTTTGTGACTTCTGTAATTGGAAAGGACACACAAGGGAAACCTGTTATAAACTACATAGTTATCCTGCTGATTCTAAGGGCAAGAAGAGGAACCAATACACTCCTTCTACTGCAAACTATGCAGGTGTATTTTCTAAGCAAACTAGAGGTGAAGAGTTTTACTCTGGATTTGGTGGTCATTGCAGTCAAGTTCAAATGGGTAGTAGAAATTCTAGAGGTGAAACAAGACCTTCCACACAACATTCTCAAACTTCATCAGGTCAATTCTTCACTCAGGAGCAATATTTGCAGATTCTTTACCTGCTAGGCAAGGAACATGGCACTGATCATGGTTCTGACAATGAAGCAAGAGCAGAATGTATGATGCATAACTCTAACTTATCCACTGATGATGATCAGTGGATAGTAGACTCTGGTGCATCCAAATATATAGTGAAAAACTTAAAAATGTTAAGTAACACTAAAGATGTAAATGAATCTAGAGGCAAAGTATATCTACCGACAAGCAATTTAGCTAAAGTTACTCATATAGGGTACTCAAAGGTGCTACAAGGTCTTGAAATCAGCAATGTTCTTCACATCCCCGAGTTTAAGTACAACTTACTCTCTGTGTCAAAGCTCACATGAAAACTAAATTATTGTGTCTTATTTTTCCCTGATTTCTACCTTTTACAAGACCTCTTCAATGGGAAAGTGAGGCGGTTGGAAGGCTTGAGCACGAGCTATATGTGTTGTATGTTGATTGTCAGCTGAAATCACAAGGACCTCAGATTGGTGGATCTAGAAGTTTTGAAGTTTCTTGTGCTGTAAATATAATAAAATCCTCTGAACCAAGTCTGTCACTTAGGCACAAGAGATTAGAGCATGTTTCTTTTACAACTCTAAAGAAACTAAGTTGCTCTAAACATGTATCATTGTCTGATCCTGATGAGCATTGTAGTGTTTGCCCCTTAGCCAAACAATCTAGAATTCCTTTTCCTATAAGTACCTCTAAATCTATAACTTGTTTTCAACTGTTGCATGGTGATGTTTGGGGCCCATATAGAGTGCCTACCTATGATGGAAATATATATTTTCTGACCTTGGTTGATGATTTTTCAAGATACATATGGTTGTTCTTGTTGAATTCTAAGTCTGAAGTAGTAGTTGCTCTTAGAAATTTCCTTACTATGATAAAAAAAAAATATGTTTGGTGTCTCTGCTAAGGTGTTAAGAACAGATAATGGATGTGAGTTTCTTAACTCACAAATGACTGAGCTTGTCAATTATTTTGGTATTCTTCATCAAAGTTCATGTATTTATACTTTTCATCAGAATGGGGTTGTAGAAAGAAAGCACAAGTATATTTTAGATACTGCTAGGTCATTAAGATTTCAATCATTTGTTCCTTTGAGGTTTTAGGGGGAGTGTGTTCTAACAGCAGCTTAATTGATTAACAGAGTGCCCTCTCAAGTGATTAAGGGTAAAACTCCTTTTAAAATACTCTATAACTCTCCACCTTCCTTAGATCATATTAGAGATTTTGGATATTTGGCATATGCTACTCAAGTAAAGAAACATGATAAGTTCTCTTCTAGAGCTATCCCATTTGTCTTCCTTAGTTATTCTTAACTTCAAAAAAGGTATAGATTGTACAATCTTCATACAAAAGAATTTCTCATTAGTAGGGATGTGGTGTTTAAAGAAACTGTCTTTCCTTTTTCTCACTAGTTCTAGTACACCCTTGTTTCCAGTCTTGCAATTTACAGGTGCTCTTGTTGACACAAATCCTGCTTCTATAAGGATTTATGCTGCTGCTAGGCCTGACCACTCCTCTCCATATGCATCTGATCCAATTCATTCTATTGACACACCTGAAGTTGAGCTACATAATGATGAGCATAATGATTCTCTTCATATTCCTACTTCCATCTCTAGTGCACCAGTTGTTAGTTCTGCTCCTTCTCCTAAGAAAATGAGATCTACTAGATTGAGCAGACCTCCCATTTGGCATCAAGATTACATCATAAAGTCATCTGGCTCAGCTGCTTACCTCTATCCCGTCTCTAATCATGTAGGTTATCAATGTCTCTTACCTACTTATAGCACTACTCTTGCATCCTATTCAGCTATAAATGAACCTACTTCATTTCAAGAAGCTGCTCTTGATCCAAAATGGGTAGATTCCCTAAAATAAGAAATTGTAGCCTTGGAGAAAAACAACACTTGGAGTATTATTGACCTGCCACCTGGGAAACATCGCATTGGATGTAAGTGGGTGTTTAGAATCAAGTATCTTGCTTCTGGAGCTGTTGAGAGGTTCAAAGCCAGGTTGGTTACCAAAGGTTTTGCTCAGAAACAGGGGTTGGATTACTCAGAAACTTTCTCTCCAGTGGCTAAGATAGTTACTGTCAGGCCAGTCATTGCTATTGCTGCTTCTAAAGGCTGGTCCATTGCACAAATGGATGTTCACAATGCATTCTTGCATGGTGATCTGGTGGAAGATGTTTACATGGTAATTCCTCAAGGCTCTTGCAGACAGGGGGAGCATGGTAAAGTCTGCAAATTAAATAAATCCTTATATGGTCTTAAACAGGCTCTAAGACAATGGAACCTGAAGTTAATTAACAAATTCTCTAGTACAGCTTAGGTTTGTTCAAAGTCACTATGACTACTCACTCTTTACTAAGAAGGAAGAGGGTGATTTGGTAGTTGTACTAGTGTATGTGAATGATCTTTTGATCACTAGTAGCAATATAGAATTGATAAATAGAACCAAGAATGATTTGAAGCTGAAGTTCAAAATGAAGGACTTAGGTGACTTGAAGTTCTTTTTGGGCATAGAATTTGCCAGGTCCAAGGATGGTATTGTCATGAGTCAATGAAAATATGCTTTGGAGCTTATATCTAAGATGGGTTTGAGTGGTGCCAAACTAGTGCAAGCACCTCTAGATCCCAATATTAGATTGACTTCTACTGAGCATGACACATATGTGAGTGAGTCAAAGAATGACGCAACTAACAAACCAGTAGAAGACAAACCTCTTGCTGATATTGTGAAGTTTCACAGGTTGGTGGGCAGGTTATTATACCTTACTATGACTAGAGTAGGCATATCCTTTGTAGTTTACTCTCTCAGTCAGCTTATGCATGCACCAAAGGAGTCACACATTGAAGCAGCATTAAGGGTGGTGAGATACATTAAATCAGCTCCAGGTCTAGGACTGTTGATGCCTTCACAAAGTTCAGAACTGGTAACTACATACTATGACTCAGACTGGGGAACTTGTCTAGAAACTATGAGATCAGTCATAGGCTACTTGGTGAAATTTAGGAATGCTTTGGTGTCTTGGAAGTCTAAGAAGCAACAAACAGTAGCTAGAAGCTCTGCAGAAGCTGAATTTAGAAGCATGGCTTCAGCAGTAGCAGAAGTAACTTGGTTGATTGGTTTGCACAAAGAACTAGGAGTTGAAGTCAGGCTACCAGTGGATCCCTATTGTGATAGCAAAGCTGCTATGCATATAGCAGCTAATCCTATCTTTCATGAAAGAACCAAGCACTTTGACATTGATTGTCATTTTGTCAGAGAGAAACTCACATAAGGAATGATCAAGACTCATCATGTACCAACAATAGAACAACAAGCTAATTTACTGACTAAGAGCTTAATTAGGCAAGAGTCAACATTTGTATTTGCTGTCCAAGCTGGGATTGAAAGATATCTTTCAAGCATCAGCTTGAGAAGGGGTGTAGCGATATTGATGTAATAGCTAGAAGTTAGGAGTACAAAGTAATAGCATGTAGAACTAGAGGTACCTAAGTGTAATTAGAATAAGTTAGTAACTAATTAGGTCAGTTATTTTTTATTTTATATACACAGCATTGTTGTAGTTTGTAACTAACTCAGTTCATTTTCTTCAATGCAATTCTTCTTCTTCTCCACTAAGTTCCTTTCTTCCTCATAAACTCTTAGCTTTCATTTGGTCCATTGATGAATCTCAACAATATAATTAAGTTCAAGGCTGACATGCATGTGAATGTAACCAGAATGATAATTATGTATTCCATGAACCAAATTAAAGTAAATCTTTTGAAAAATATACATCGCTCGATTTTCGTAACACAAAAATGAAAACCATACCAGAACCTTCAGTTGATTAGAGCTTCGTGTTGATAACGTATTGTAAATTAAGAGCAATATAAGACAAGAAATGTAGTCAAAGATATAGAGAAGAGGAAAAGACTTTTCTTCTTATTTCAGGTGTATCTTTCCATGGGCAAATGGTGCCCCATATATAGTTCCAATGTACATCCCAAATGTTACAAGACTTAAGTGATTTTAATAAATGGATACATGCACACAAATGGTTCATGGAATGTAAACTTGGGAAACTAAATGGGCATCCACATAACGTAAATGTATTCATCACCGTAATATATTCATAACACTTTTTAATTTTTTTCAAAATAAGTGGTGCTTTAGGATTTCAAGAAGACTTTGGGCGGATTCTTCCGAGATTACCCTTATTTAAATAGTCAAGATTCATTAACTACATTTTCTTTTTCTAGAAAGTAGTAAAACTTGATTAGGGGTAAGTTAGTAAAAGCACTCCTAATTTTCGAGGAATGACCAATTTCTTAAGGGGTGTGCGTGAGCCCAAAAAAACCACTTATTATAGAACGTAGGGAGTAACTCGTTTATTATAGGAGTAAGAAGTTAAGTCATATTCATCAGGTAAAAAATCTTTGCACGGACGATTATTAGGGAACCGTTTAAGATCAATGAGAGGATAAGAACCAGATGATGAATGTCGGATGGATTTCTTGCTCATTAGTGTTGGAAGAAGCTAAGCATGTGAATATCTGATTATCATCTAATCTCTTTATCCACTACTGCCTAAATTTAGTAGGTTTTTGCTTTGATGATGGCTACTTGCATTCAGAGGTGGAGCCAACCCTTCGGGTGTGGGTTCGGCCGAACCTAGTAGCTTTTGTCCGAATCATATATTTGTATTAAAAATTTTGTCAAATATGTACAAATTATTAATTAAGAACCCATTTACTTTAAAGAATTAGAACCCCGAACCCACAAGCTTCGAATTCTGGCTCCGCCTCAGCTTGCATTCCACCATTTTATACCCTAGGATGGATAAAGTTGGTCAACAAAAGAGTACTACTCCACCAAATTAAAGAGCAATTAATTAAGCTGATCAACAAAGGGTAGTAAATGCTACAACAAACTACAAGTAACTAATTCTTTTCAGAGTTACTAAATTTACGTAACAACATCCTTAGACGAAGCCAAAATTCAGCAATCATATCGGGATTTAAGGTCAATTCAAGCAACGAGAGGGTAGATAGTGGAAACACAATCATAAAACTATGTATTTTCACCGACATTCATCAAACTTTTAGTTTATTACACTAACATGACATTATTATTTTTTGTAACGAAAAATATCTCAATTATGTTGTGTATAGTCACTTCAATAACTGACCTTATATGTTATTCCTGCCGCTATATAGCTTTAAAAACTAATTATGGAGGATCTAACACTCAATGTGTTTCATCATATATATATATATACAAAACTAAAATCGGAATAAAAGCATAGAATAATGCATGTTTGATCACTGCAACAAGCTAGAGTATATAGAGGGTAATGTGGCATGGATATAGCTACGGGACACATATTTTAAATCTGTCGTCATATATTAATAGCTATATGGAATAGTAGAGGGCTAGAGGCTAGAAAAACAATGATTTCGATTGGCTTTCCTGACTAGGTAAATAAGAAACAAAGAAGTCAATGTTGGCGTGAACAGGAAAAAACAATATGCAAACTACTCCTGTAGAAGAAAGAAGGAAATTCAGTATTGCACATTTCAAAGACGTAGCGGAATAGTTAAGCTTATTGAAGTCTCATATTGGAACTGTATAAATGAAGTCTATTTTGATAAAAGAAAAAATAGCTAAGAATTTCATAATAAGTATTTCATTATATTGATTTAAATTAGTCGAATTAATAATTAATTTACCGTTAATTTAAAGAAGAAGAAAAAAAGAAGCAAATAGTTCAATGTAAGGGGTGGTTGGAATTGGGATCCCAAACCTGACCACCTTGAAATAAGTAAAGAAATGTTTGGAATTGGACGAGGAAGTCCTAGTTGTAGTCCAATTAGGTGGAATTTTCCTCTATTTATGGCTAATTACCAGCCAAGCCGCCCACATTAGCTATTTAGCTTAGCTTAGATTAAGGTTTTACTGCTGCCACATGTGTGGGTCTATCTATATGAAGTAAATTAAATCAGTGGAAGTTCCTCAATTTTCGATTGGTTCATTAAACCTTCGAGTCTTACCTAAGCTATTACATCATATGATCGTGATACATACCCCCCCACCCCCCCCCCCCCCGCCCCGCCAACCAAAAAAAAAAAAAAACACTTGTATTCAATATAAATATGTTTGCACCAAAATTAAATAAATAAGTTTAAGATGATTACACAAATAGGGCTGGACCCCATACTTGTCTATTGAAGGCATCTAGCTTGTCTATTATGGAGTAGTTATGCAGCACAAGATAAAAATCTCTGAAAGTGCTTTGAAGCGTGCGGACAGACCTCAACTCTTACAATCTTATGAAATGGTACCAGCTCTTTGAGTCTAATCTTAACCCCATCTTAGTAGAAACTGAGACTATGTCTCAGCTTCAAAATTAAAATGAGGCAGTTAATTACCTCATATAAAAATTTCTCAATATCATATATATATGAGGAGGTATATAATATACATTTAATTGCTTTAACTTATTGATGTGAGACATTCTAAAATATGGTCCAAAAGTCAAGTAGTACGTAAAAGATAATGAGTTTGCTGCTGAGTTGGAAGTAAAACTTTACAAGTCTTGGATGTTCTCATTTTGTCTGCAAAGAGAAGAGCAGCAAGTCATAATATCTCTTGAGATTTATCCATATTTTGGACCCTCCATCCCCTTAGTTTAGTTCTGATAGCAAAAAGGAAGAAAGAGGGACCTTAATTGCATCTCTCTAAGAGACAACATAGATTGAAGGTGGTATATTACGTGGACAATTTTGCTTATTCACCACCTACTTGTCTGTCCCTCCATTTTCAGTTCTTCTCCTTTTTATCTGTCTTTCATAGTTTCATTCTATCTTTTCTGCCCTTACGTTCACAAAAAATCAGCGTGACTTTGAAGAATTCAATTACTTTTCCTTTCAGGTTTAATCAACTCATCTCACTTATTAGCTCTGGAATTAAGACATAAAATGAAGTAGCCTTAAAAGCTTTTTTTTTAATAAAAAAGATATCTCTATTTTTAAAAATATTTTACCATCAAACTTCCTATTTTATCTTTATTGCTAAGATGATACAATTATATCCAGACAACTATTTATACCTTATTTAGAACACACATTTTAATAAAAAAAAAAAATATTTCATAAATTTCGTACCTAATTAAAATGGATCATATGAGTTCGGAAGGAATAACTCTATGACTTGAATTGGTAACTTCGAAAAAAATCATAGATAACTTATTATAATTTAACCTACACTAATAAAAAAAAATTAACACAACTTCTCAAATTTATTTTATTTATATGGCATAGTTTAACTTGGTAAACGTTTAAAAAAAAAGATGTGGAGAACTCATTATTTTAAACATATCAAGATTTTTTGCGATTATAAAAGTATATCTATTAAACAAATTAAAAAGAGTATCACATAAAATCTGATAGTAGGATTATTAAATAAAAAACTATTGCGGTATAATATCTTTGTATTATTTGATATTATTTGGTAGCATATTTGTAGGGAGATAATTACCATATATTAGTTAGTTTCCTTGTTTCACTAATTACCATATATTAGTTAGTTTCCTTGTTTCACTAGGATCTTAGTTTCCTTGTTTCACTAGGGTTCAAGATTGTATCCTATATATATTCTCTCTTGGTGAATGAATGGAACAAGTCAAGATTGTATAGTTTCTACATGGTATCAGGCCACACGTTTTTTTTTCTTCTCTTCATCGTAAATTTCCATGGCCGGTGACGACGTACCTCCTCCACCACCACCCAAAATTGAGTCTAATTCTCCCTATTTTCTCGGTCCTCAAGACCGACCCGGGGACTATATCACACCTACTCATTTCAAGGGCGACAATTTTGATGAATGGGCAGCCGACATACAAACGGCGTTGGAGGCACGACGTAAATTTGAGTTCTTGGACGGCACTATCACTGAACCGCAGCCTCCTTGTACAAAGTCCGATTGGACTGCAATTAACGCAATGTTAATCTCTTGGATCACAAATACCATTGATGCTGATGTCAAATCTTCCTTGTCAAAATTTAGGGAGGTCAAACCCTTTTGGGATCACCTTAAAAGGAGGTTCGCGCAAACTAATGGACCACGAGTTCAACAGCTTCGGTCTTCCTTGGCTAAATGTGAACAGACCAAAACCATGTCAGTGTCTGTATATTACGAAAAATTACATGCTCTATGGCAAGAATTGGATCATCATGAGCCCCTGATTTCTTGTACTTGTTGCTCCGGTTGTACGGCAGGTCGTTTACATGAGGTTCGTCGTGAGCAATCTAAACTTCATGATTTTCTGATGGGTTTGTATTACGAGTATTACTCTTCGTTGCGGACTAATATATTGTCTCAAGATCCGTTACCAAGTCTTGATAGGGCTTATCAGCTTGTGATTCAAGAGGAGCGTGTTCGTACGGCCAAACAAGAATCCGAGACACAACCGACCGAGGCTCTTGGATTTGCGGTTCGTGCTACGGCAGGACGAGGTCGTAGTTCTGCAGATCGTCCTGTGTGCTCTCATTGCAAGAAGCGTGGTCATGATGTTAGTAAGTGTTATGACATCGTGGGTTATCCCGAAGGTTGGACTGAAAAGAATGAAAGGTTGTCTTCCGCTGGTCAAGGTCGTGGCTTGCTGCGTGAAACTGCCACGCCTTCACCCGTGGCAAATTGTGTAACAACCGCATCAAATAACGCTGCCGTCGGTCAGCACTTTACTTCCGATCAATGGAAGGCTATTACGGGATTTTTTGGTAATGCTACAATTCTCGAAAATCGCTTGAATGGTAAGTTTGATGTTTTTTCTTGGATTATTGACACTGGTGCTACTCATCATGTTACCGGTGAGAAATCTTGGTTGTTTGATGTCCATACTGTTGATTGTCCTGTTGGTTTTCCTAATGGTGAAAACGTGTTTGCTTCTTTGGAAGGTTCTGTTCGCCTGTCAGATAAAATCACCTTACATCATGTCCTTTATGTGCCTTATTTACGTTGCAACTTACTCTCCGTCCCCCAACTTACTGATAATTTACATATTATTGTCTCTTTTAATTCTTATATGCGTGCTATTCTGGACCCACTGAAGGAGCTGATTGGAACGGGAGTTAGGAGGGACGGACTATACTATTTTAGCAAACCGGATGAACTATACTATTTTAGCAAACCGGACGTGGTGCGACATGTGTCTACTGTCATGGCAACGTCCGCATTGGAATTGTGGCATCGACGATTGGGGCATCCTTCCGAGAGAGTAGTTAAGTTGCTTCCTCATGTCAGTAGTGATAAGAGTAGTTTAGCAAAAGATTGTGAAGTGTGTTTACGTGCTAAGCATCCTAGAGACAAATTTCTTTTAAGTGATAATGATGCATCTAGAATATTTGAGAAAATACATTGTGATTTGTGGGGCCCATATCGCCATGTTTCGTCGTGTGGAGCTCGTTATTTTTTAACAATTGTTGATGATGTTTCCCGAGCTGTTTGGATTTACTTGTTGGTTGATAAAACAGAAGTGTTTCCGATGTTTATGGCTTTTGTTGCTATGGTTGATCGACAATTTAATCAAACAATTAAAGTTGTACAAAGTGATAATGGTACCGAATTTAATTGTTTGATCGATTATTTTTCCGCCACTGGTATTTTGTTTCAAATCTCTTGTGTGGGTACTCCGCAACAGAATAGGAGGGTAGAGAGGAAGCATAAACATGTGTTGAATGTTGCGAGGGCTCTAAGATTTCAGGCCAATTTGCCTATTTTTTTCTGGGGTGAATGTGTTCTTGCTGCATCTCATCTCATAAATCGTACCCCCACACCCAAATTGGAAAATAAAACACCTTTTGAAATTTTATTCAATAAACCTCCTTCTTTTGATGCTATTCGTACTTTTGGGTGTTTGTGCTTTGCTCATGATAAAAAAACTCAGGGTGACAAATTTGCTAGTCGGAGCAGAAAGTGTTTGTTTGTGGGATATCCATTTGGTAAGAAGGGGTGGCGGTTGTTTGATCTTGATACGAAGGAATTTTTTGTCTCTCGTGATGTAAATTTTGTGGAGGATGTGTTTCCTTTTGCTTGTCCGGAAGATGTTAATATTTCGTCTAGTTTTTTTGATGAGGGTGCTGAAATTGATCGTGATTTATGGTGTACGGGGATGAATTAGGGGGCGAAGTTGATAGTTCGGAGGCTGCCGAGCAGCAGCCGCAAACCACTGCCCAACCAACGCCTGCTGGCAGCCAGGCCGAGCTGCAGCCAGCGGCCACTGTCCAGCCCGCTGGGAACCCAGCGCCAGCTGGCAGCGAGGCTGAGCGGCTGCCAACAGCCACTGCACAGCCCGCTGGGAACCCAGCGCCCGCTGGCAGCGAGGGGGGGGCAGCAACACCATACCCCAGTCACGAATGTGGAAGGTGGCTTGGGGCGTGGTTTTCGGGAGAAATTTCCCTCTGTTGTGCTTCGTGATTATGTGACACACTCAGTTTTTGCTAATAGTCCGTCTCCTACAACTCCTGTTAACAATCAATCCTCAGGTACTCCCTATCCTTTGGCACACTATATTAATTGTGACAATTGTTCTGTAAATTATCGTAAGTTTCTTGCAGCTATTATTTCGGGTAAGGATCCTAAGACCTTCAAAGAAGCCATGAAACACGAAGGTTGGAGACATTCAATGAAAGAAGAGATACGTGCATTGGAAGACAATGGTACATGGACTTTGGAACATCTTCCTTCGGGTAAGAAAACACTTGGTAATCAGTGGGTGTACAAGACCAAGTTTTTGTCAAATGGAGATGTGGAACGGCTCAAATCGCGCTTAGTTATGTTGGGAAATCATCAACAAGCGGGGATTGACTACAATGAAACTTTTGCTCCGATCGCCAAGATGACTACTGTTCGAGCCTTCCTAGTCATTGCAGCATCCAAAAATTGGAAACTTCACCAAATGGATGTTCATAATGCCTTTTTACATGGTGACCTTAATGAGGAGGTGTATATGAAGCTCCCTCCCGGGTTTGAAAGTCCAGATCCTACGTTGGTGTGTCGTTTGCGCAAATCGTTGTATGGGTTGAAACAGGCCCCTAGATGTTGGTTTGCAAAATTGGTGACTGTTTTGAAAGGATACGGTTTCCTTCAATCCTATTCTGATTATTCTCTTTTTACATTTACTAGAGGGAATATTCAGATTAATATCTTGGTTTATGTTGATGATCTTATTATTTCTGGGAATGATTTCGCTGCACTTGCAACTTTCAAAGCCTATTTGAGTGATTGTTTCAAAATGAAAGACCTTGGGTCTCTCAAATATTTTTTGGGTATTGAAGTAGCTCGTAGTGCATCAGGGTTGTTTTTGTGTCAACGCAAGTATACTCTTGATATTATCTCTGAAGCAGGATTGTTAGGTGCAAAGCCAAGTGGGTTCCCTATTGAGCAAAATCATAAACTTGGCCTTGCAAATAGAGATTTATTATCGGATCCGGAGGTCTACCGTAGATTAGTCGGTCGTTTGATTTATTTGGGGGTCACTCGACCGGACTTGGCATATTCTGTTCATATTTTGTCTCAATTCATGCAAAAACACCGGATTGAAAATTGGGAAGCGGCCTTACGAGTGGTCCATTATTTGAAAGGCACACCAGGACAGGGTATTTTGTTACGTGCCGATAGTGAGTTGACTTTGCAGGGATGGTGTGATTCTGATTGGGCGGCTTGTCCGCTTACTCATCGTTCGTTGACAGGTTGGCTAGTATTTTTAGGTCAATCTCCCATCTCTTGGAAGACAAAGAAGCAGCACACAGTTTCCAGATCTTCTGCAGAGGCTGAATATAGGTCCATGGCTGCGGTCACTTGTGAGTTGAAGTGGCTGAGAGGTCTGTTGTTGAGTTTAGGTATACAACATCCCAAGGCGATCAAATTGTTTTGTGATAGTCAGTCCGCTTTGCACATTGCAAAAAATCCGGTTTTCCATGAACGAACAAAGCACATTGAGGTAGATTGTCACTTTGTTCATCATGCAATTAATGAAGGTTTGATTTCTCCGTCACACGTTTCAACATCTTCACAATTGGCAGACATTTTTACCAAAGCTCTCGGCAAAATTCAGTTTGACTTCTTGCTTTCCAAGTTGGGCATTTTTGATTCCCATGCTCCAACTTAAGGGGAGGTATTGCGGTATAATATCTTTGTATTATTTGATATTATTTGGTAGCATATTTGTAGGGAGATAATTACCATATATTAGTTAGTTTCCTTGTTTCACTAATTACCATATATTAGTTAGTTTCCTTGTTTCACTAGGATCTTAGTTTTCTTGTTTCACTAGGGTTCAAGATTGTATCATATATATATTCTCTTTTGGTGAATGAATGGAACAAGTTAAGATTGTATAGTTTCTACAAAAATCCATAAATGGTGTAAGTATTCAGTGATGGATCTAAAGCATACTTTATGAATTCTGCGAGAATTCAATAACTTTTGTACAAATTTTATATTTCTACTAAAAAGTTTATTAAATATTTAAATATATAATAATGTAATCATCATTGTATATTAAGTAATTTTTTAAAATCATTATAATAAGTTATCACTAAGGAAGGAGAGTGTGTGTGTGAAAAGACAGCTTCGGAGCCAAGGAAGAAGGCACATGGTTGCACCAAAAGCATTAACACGCGTCCTCTCCCCAATACTACTGGGGCGTAGACCACACATTTTATCGGTCCACGTGTTCTCTTTCCACAGATTCAGCCCCCAACTCTAGTCGCCAGTGTCTGCCAATGCCCAATGCCCCAATCACCACGCACACAAAAATAACCGTATCATGTCCCCTTTTTAAAAAATTCAATCTCAATTCTAAACATTTTTTTTAATATAAGATCTAAGCACTCCCTCCCAATTTATTTTATTTGGTATGATAATATTCGACATAAAATTTGGAGAAAGACTACTTCCGTTCAAATTTAAGTGTTTTAATTTGACCAAACACAAAGTTTAAGTAATAAAAAGAGACTCTTGACTTTTTTGTGATCCTAAATTAAAAATGTGTGTACTAAAATGTTATTTAGATCTTATAATTTTACTTATCGTGTTGGATATTTGAATTATCAACATACTAAATATAAAATAAAACACTCCTTTTAAAACAAATCAAAATAAAAGTAAGACACTTAAATTGGGATACAGGGATATAATTTTAAATATATTGTAGCAATTGTACAGTTATACGAATTTGAAAACATGAGATTTTAAATATGTTATAATATTTACACAGCCATAAAAAACTTCTTATTAAAGAATAAGATGAGAAATTCTAAGTTAATTAGTCTCAAAGACTCAAATAAAGATGACATGTCATCCTTTTTGTATCAGATTTATAAATAAATAGTATCAAAAAGTTAAAGCGGATGAAGTATATAACAATTTCTATAATTTAAAATATTTGAAAGTAAAGAAAAAAAAACCATTTGACTCTGTGGTGAGAAATAATGTCATATAAGGTGAACGGAAGAAGCATTATTCTACCTTTGGTGGAGAAAATATGTGTGGTGAAAAGAAAGAAAATAAGTGTTACTCAAAGTTGCAGTAAATTAAATACTTTAAGGTTAAGAGTTCAATTAAAGTATGAAACATATTAATTTGTTGTGAAAAAAATAAAAAATATATGTAAAAGTACATTCTTTTTGTTTTTCACCTTTGGTACAATAGCTATTTTAGGGCTTGACTAGTTCGTATGCGTGCTTTAAAGGCTCACTTGTAGAGTAAAACACTTTGCACCAAATTGGGCGACTGCATTCACAAGGTTCAAACTCAAAACTTCTGGCTAAGAATACAAGAATACTTACCATCCTATTGTAACTCTTGACGGTTATGTGAAAAATGCATACCTATGTACTACTCTCTATCTCAATTTATGTGATACTTTTTCCTATTTAGTTAGTCCTAAAAAAAGTGACACTATAATATATTTAGTAATAATTTCATTTTAAACTTTTTATTTTAACCACATCAATATCTATGACTTGTATTAAACTATAAATATTATTGTAAAAGTCTTCTTTTGATTCTTAAATTTCATGATCATTCAAACACATTAGATCAAGTAAAAAAAATTATTTCAAAATTTCGCTGCAGGGAGTGGGGCAACCCATTTAACGGTAGTCCCCAGCAGTTTGTACTAGCAGAAAATTTATACACGAGTAGTACGCAAACTAAGAAGTACCAATCCAACAAGTAAACCATTTTACTTTTTTCCCCTTGTGGTATTTTCATCTTTTGGCTTTGGTTTTTACCGCAAAGGATAATGTGACAAGAACTTTTGTAAAGGTAGTTTTCCATATAAGTATTGATTCCTATCTACACTATCATGTCATCAAAGTCCAAAATATTATCGGATATGAATGCCTTCTTTATTGTTCCCATCTGTTTGTGGAAATCCCTATTAGCCATTTTGCCAGGGAATTCAGACTGTGTACGTTTACCTGTTGCAAGTTAGTCAGGATTCAATTCATCTATACACATTTTAAAGTTATATAAGGTCCTACCTCCGCTTCAATATAGAGGGGTTAAAAGAAAGAGTGAATCCACTTTATCCCCCTGACATTTAAGGATTGGGAAACGATACCCCCCTCACATATTAAATGGGAACGATAACCTCCCTATCCAATATTTTCCAGTGAGAATAAGTAATTAATTTAAGAAAAAAAATAAAAAGTCACTAAACTAGCCATCGAAATGAGATTTAATCTTTGTTAAATCTTACCTATATTTTTCTCTATATGTCCAAGTTTTCAATCTTTCGTCTATATATATATATATATATATATATATTAAAACACA
This sequence comes from Lycium barbarum, assembly GCF_019175385.1. Classification (NCBI taxonomy): domain Eukaryota; kingdom Viridiplantae; phylum Streptophyta; class Magnoliopsida; order Solanales; family Solanaceae; genus Lycium; species Lycium barbarum. Next base: position 57,892,791 of record NC_083348.1, read on the forward strand.
AAATTTGGTGGACTGGAAACAAAAGAGAAAATAATTCAATTGCTTATATAAAATAGTGCTTAGTAGTAATTATTAAATTTATCAATATATCTTACGACAAGTAACAACAGAAAGTTTCTATTTATATTTTGGACGAATTCAAAATCACGACCAAAATCATATATGATATTATTTTGATTAAACGTAAGATACTAAATGAAAAAGAAAATAATTAAAATATCATAGTAAGAAAAACTAAATGAGAAAAGGGTTAGAGAAATGTGTGCGTGTATATAAATATATATTCATTATGAATTAAATATAAAGATAAAATCAAATAATATTTAAAAAGATTTAATTTGTTTCCTTTAATTTCACAGAAATATCGTTAATTTGAGTATACTATATCGAAAATTAGATGATACTTGACATTTTGTTATGATACAATGTCCTCAAACAAGCGACATCACAATTTAACATAGATTAGTGTCTTTTAATATCGTCCGCTCGCGCGGGTACTAATACTAGATTGTATAATAATTAAGATCTTGGCAATCTAGTACCACCACCTCCCCCCACCCCACCCCACCCCACCCCCAAAAAACGGCGAACGAAATGTATCTTGAAATTTATTAACAGATTTTTTTATTTTCAGAAGAATAGGTGATGAGACAACAATAAGAGTTATATATTGTATTTAATTCTAGAAAGAAAAAAAAATCTTTATTAAAAACAAAATATTCTCACCGGAAAATATTGGATAGGGGGGTTATCGTTCCCATTCAATATGTGAGGGAGGTATCCTTTTCCAACCTTTAAATGTTAGAGAGGTAAAGTGAGATTCACTCTAAGAGAAATTCAGAAATAAAAATCTTGAAAAACTCTATTTACAATTTTATGTTAATAAGTTGGACGCTGTGATTATTTACTTCGGTCCATGTTGCAATGTACCATTAGTACGGAGCTAAGCTAATTAGTTGGCATGCACACTATTTCTCTATTTGTTTTATATCAAATATCGATAATAATAAATAATTAGCAGCAGTAAATTAATAAAAGTATTAGCAGGACAAAATAGCTTATTAAGAATATGCGAAGTATCTAAATTTTGGAGGCCATGGCATGCACTGATTGACCAGTGTATTTTAAATTGAATGGAAGATTACTGCTCCATTATGATTCATCTCAGCTATTCTACAAAATCGAGCTATAAAAGGAGGTTGCCTATATTTGCATGGAACTGGATCAATCTGATCTATTTCAAGATGGCGTTAATCTTAAGAACAAAGGATAAGATCACTAATAAAAGACCTAAGAAACTTAATTTACTACTATAGTACTATTCCTATTCCTAGCTATAAGGTTAACAAGGATTAAAGTACATTCGATGGTGGTGGATAAGGATGAAATGTGTGAAAGAGACTTTAGAGGAGATATAAAAGATTCCCTAGCTCCTAGGCTGGCAGCTGCTATATGTTGATTATTCCCCTTGTTTTAAGGAAAGTTGATTAATTAATTATTTAATTAATGAAAAGAAAAATCAAGAAGATGCGCATGATGTGGAGAGGATTCCCTGTCATATATGCTTTTGATGAGCTATTAATTAATTATACATTTTGTTTCATTTTGCTTAAGCTAATTGGTGTCATGTTTATCCCGGCAAGTCAATCTCATGTTTCCCATCTTCCAACTTGGAGTATTATATATGTTACGTGTAGATTGAATTTAATAAATTAAGTTTTGTATAGATTTTATTACACTGTCAAATTTATAACTTGACATACATTAATAGATAAATCTTAATTGCAAGCTTAATATGTAAACTTGGAAAATAAAATAATAACATTCTAGCTACCACCAGTTAAATGTTCGGACAATATTAAAAAAAATTAAACCGTTAATGTCTAGAAACTAAATTCCAATAAATCTAAAACACCTAGACTATTGGATAAAAAGCCAAATTCTTGGCTAATCAAAATGATACCCTTGGTTATGTACATTTTAATCAGTATAATAGTACTACCTTAACTGTCCACCTTTTCCATTCAAAAGAAAAAGTTTTTGCTCTAGTGATCCTAATTAGTAGTATATATATATAGTACTAAGTTACTAACCACGCCTTAATCAGATTCTAATCAGCTTTTAGTTCCATCTAATTTTGTCTGTACAATCATGTCCTCCAAATGAACCTCGTTATTGACAGCTAATATGCTACCAAAGCACACACGATGATAGATCCAGTGTCTATTTTGCATTTCCAAGAACAAGGGATATAGTGCTAAACAATTTGAATTTCAAATAAACTAGGAGTTTCAAACATTTTAATCTAAGGTTCTCTGACATGCCTTAATTTCAAATAAATTAGGAGTCATATAGTCTGCGTGGTAAATTCAGTTTTATATATAAAGATGAACGTTGGAATTGTGCTTTCTGTTTACCCCGAATTTGGATAATCAATTGAATTTGTGAGTGGGTATAAGATACGTGGTTAAGCCTCAATCTACTTGATAAAAGAAAGGTATAAATATAGATATGATGCGACGAAAGCAATGATAATCGGTGGTTTGCTATATATTTGTGTGTTTCACTAATGTGTGAATGTTATTCGATTGAAGTAATGCAAGAAATAACACAGCAAATGTGACCGAAATCAGGTGTTTGAGAGAGATCTTGTGTATATATTGCTATTACAAAGTGTGCTTGACAAGTGTAACCCAACCTCTACAAAGGAGAGGGATGAGCTCTATTTATAGTGTTGCCTCTATGGGCCTCATACAATACAAATCATTAAAAAACAAGAGGAAGGACAGCTCTGAGTGGGTTAGGTTGACCATACGGTCTGACACAGGCATGGTTGGTGGTTGACCATTACAGGACGCTACCGACGCGTAGCTCACGCGCAACGGTTCTACCGGACCAATAGTCGCGGATATTCGGACTAACGGCCTCGGCCGACCGATGATGAAGAAACCTGACCAATCGGCCCCGCGCTTGGCTCCGGTCCGGGAAATCCTCCGGTCCGACCGTTCCTCCGGTTCAGAATGAAAATCTTCATCTATGTTCTTGTGACCTCCTTCCTTCTGTTCCCCGTATCACCAGTTTTGACTCATACCCGGTTTTTACCGTATATAGATAGTCCTCACAATTCCCGGGTCACCGACCTATCGGGGTAATCGGGAAGTGGTTGAATCACGAAACCAGAGACCCCGTTAGCTCGTTGTTATCTACTCATTTTGGCGGGAGCGGTTACGTCACGTCTCCCATTTCAGCGGCCACGTGTCCTGCCCCGGATGGTTCGCTCCGACAACCGCCGCATGCAAGTCGTTTCGAGTCGCTTCTCATTAATTATGGGGGCACGTGGCGCTCCCGGATTGGCCGAAAACCGTAACCGCAAAAACTCCCAAAACTATAAAACGTCCTCTTAACCCTTCATTTCTCCATTTCAGCACCCTTCAAATCTTCAACCCATTTCCTCTCTGCTTTAGATTTCTGCTCTTCGCTTATTCCTTTTCATCACATCTGCTCTCCTTCCAGATCGAGTTTGTTGCTAATTCGTTGTCTACTCTACGCAAAAGGAGACAATTGTGCTCCATTCTCCACACTGAACTGCTGCTGTCCACCGTTGATTCTCGTTTTCTGAGTTCTTCCACATTGTCTGTTCCTCTATTGCCCTCTGTTTTCTGTAGCCTCTCTTTTGAATCTATTCAACTTCTTCTTTTCACATTTCCAAATGTCTGAAACCACTTCCCATGACATTCCCTCGGTTTCATCCCCAGGAACCGAGACCGTATCTCTGGTTAAAGCAAAGAGCTCCTTCGAGCCTACAGCCTCGGATATTATACCGGCCAAATTCAACTTCAGCAAAGATCTCGAGGCTGAAAAACCTTCGTCGGTGGCCGACAGGGGATTCGATGTGAGGTGATACCCCTCCTCCATTACCGAGGATAAGCTCGACCTAGTCCGGGCTGACTGCGGGTGGAATACACGTTTGGTTCAAGTTTTCTCCCCCGGGCCAGACGAATCAGTCACCAACCACCCGAAAGGCTTTTTGTACGTTTACACCTACCCCTTCACTCTCAAACTCGACCCTCCGATCAACCCGGTCATCCTAGACATTTGTCGGACTTACGGTGTGACCCTGTCCAAAATCGGCCCGATAGTTTGGAGGGTCGTGGCATGCCTTCGGCTACTGGCCAATAACGTCGAGAAAGAGTTCACGTTGGCCCACTTGATACGCCTATACTCCCCGAGGCTATTCTGGGGCGGCGTGATAAAATTAGCAAAACGCAGCCGGAACCCTTTTTTTTCGAAGATGGATGAAGACAGGGACCGAGGCTAGTTGGAACGGTTCGTCCAGGTGAGGACCTCGGACATCATTCCGAATGATTTCATGCCCTTCCCGGAAGAGTGGAACAACAAGCGTAAGCCTGAACTTCGAGTTATTGCCTTTGCATGTTTTGTCATTCTTCAGTCTTATTTTGTCACGGCTTTTCTTATTTTTATTAGCCAACGGATACATTCCTCCGGCCGTCCGTAACCTAAATGAATGGGTCACGGCGCTCCTCAGCCAGTATGACCATGACAACCGGACATGGGCCCACCTGTCACGCGGCCGATGGGTCGCCCAAAACCACGGTAATGCTTTGCTTTTACCTGTGTTCACTGCATTTTTCATTATCCGTACTCATTGTTCCTTCGGCTTTCAGGCTTGCCCAAGGGCTCGGTGGATCCAAGACCGGAGTCGGGCGCCGAACCCACCGCGACGGCATCTGAGTTGGACTCAGCGGGTGCGTCCCGTGTCCTTGCTGCTGCTAAAAGAAAGAGGCCCTCGGATGGAGGGCAAAAGTCGAAGAAGAGGGCGAGGAGCGTCGCCCGGACCTCATGGGGTGAAGCAGAGCCCGACATCATTATTCGAAGAGTTGATGCCGATTCCCCCGTTGCTCCGATCCCTGAGGAGGCTGTTGCCGTTTCACCTCTTCCTTCCGCTGCTGAAGGACTCCTGGCTCCGGTTTCACAAACAGGTGCGGAAGAAATTCTTTCCCCGGCTCCTCTAAGGTCGATTGACTTTGTCGACATTACAGGTGAAACTTCTTCTGAAGAAGCTCCCCTGCAAAGGATAAGGAGGTCTGGGGAGGCGGCCGCTGCTGAACTCGGTCAAAAGTCCGGGCCGGAACCGGAGATCGAAGTCCCCGTTGACGTTGATCTGACGCCCGAGCATGAACCTACTGCAACTGCGGAACCCCCGAGCTTTGCCGAAGATATTTAGGCTGCACCAAGTTCCTCTACTCCGACTCCGAGGCCTGACGAGTTTGACGATATGTTCTCGGGCACCCTCCCGCTACCGGCGAAGCTGCGGGATTCGGGTATCTCCCTATCCCTCGGGCCACGAGGTCGGCCAACTGGTCCTCCGAATCTGGGGCCAGGGACAGCTTGGTGCGTATTTTTCCGGCGCCGAGCGTGCAACCGTGGAGAACCAAATCGGTCGTGGTCACCGTCCCCGAGGACTGCAGCTTCCTTTCTCGCCCGGTGGGCGTAGCGAGTTACCTGAGGCCTCTTGTCTCAGATTCGGACAAGCGGAAGATGACCGGGGTCACCTGGCAATGCCTTATCAACGAGGGTATGCATGCGGGCAACCGGGTAGGATTTTAAGCCGTCTCTGCACACCTTTACTAAGAATTTTAACCCTGTCTCGTTCAAATTTTTAACTTGTTTTCTTTTGCAGAGTGTGGTGCTTGTCAACGAGGCCTTCATCCGCGCCCAGCAGGAGATGGACGATCTTAAGGGCCAATTGGACGCCTAGGTCCGGGAAACGGAGAAGTATGTGCATCTTCTTCGGGAGAAGGAGGAGGAGCTGAGTCGAGCAGCCGCTCTTTCCAATCTTCAGCCCGAGCTTGACGCAGCGAAGGCGGAGAACCGTCAGCTGAGGAGTGAGCTGCTCGCCATGACCGAATACAATCGGAGCCCCGAAGTTGAGAAGATCGGCCTTAACCGGGATAACGCTCAAATTTCCTCGAGGCTCGATGAGCTTGAGACCGTTTTCTCCCAGCTCCGGGAGGAGCTGGATTTGGTGAAGTCGGATGCTTCCAGCTTGGCCGAGAGGAACCGGCTCCTCGAATCTAAGAGTGCCCGGTATCAGGAGCGTGCTAGGGTGTTCGAAGAGAAAGCGGAGAGTAGGGCCCGGATGTGCGATGACCTGAAGAACGAACTTAAGGAAACGGCCGATGCAAATGACACCTTCCAGGACGAGCTTCAATTGGCCATCCAAATGCAGAATGTTCTTGGGGAGGCTCAGGATGCCCTAGCAGCGAAGTTGGCCCAAACTGAGGCTGATTTGGACGAGGCTCTAAAGAGCGTCGAGGCCGCCGAGGCTCAGGCTACTATTGTTGTTGAATACGAGAAGTGGAAGTCTCGGAGGATTACTCTCGAGCAAGCCGAGCATGGCTTCACCGATCTTCCGGCCCTTATTGCCGAGGCTAAAAGGGTCGAAGGAGAAGCTAAGGATGCTCTTGGTTCCGACTCCGATGACTCCAAGCGGACAGAGTCTGAGCGCTCCGGTTCCAGCCATTCCGAGTAGATTAGGGCTGGTACTTGGCTTTTATTTTATTTTTTGCCTCTGTGGGACTTTGATTTTTCGATGTAAAAAACATCCCTTTGTGTAAATGAAAAATGCCTCTTTCTGGTTTCCTTGTTTGAATGTTTGACATTACTTTTGCCGGAAGTGTTGGTCCGTTTCGAGGGTGAGCTGGCTCGTGGTTGTTAGTTCACCGTGCCCGTAGGACTTACCCGATGCGTTGTGAATTCAGATGTCTCCGAAACACGATAGGCATTTCCTTAGGGCCGGTATTTTTTCGGCAATATTTTAGGGCCGGTATTTCTTCGGCCTTGGCTAAATTTTGGCTCGAATCATTATGACCTCGTTGCCTTAGTCGAATTTTTTATTCTTACCTGGCTCGGCTCGCTATGACCTCGTTGCCTTTGTTGAATTTCGACCATTGTGCCCGGTATAGGGCGTGTGAATGAAGCAGTGTCGAAATACGGCTGTTATCACCGGGATAACGCCCATTTACTTGCCAAATATTTGTTCACATGAGAATTTTCATTCCTTTTGCCTTTGTCGTAGCAAATACTAAATGGAACACGATTCATTATGATCGCTTGGTCCTTACATCGAAGGCTATGGCCGATGGCCGGGATAATTTTGCCTTGGCAAGTGTTGAGTTTCTTCGTCTTCTTTGACCGGGGTGATCTTCGATGTGGGCATAGTATTCCCCTTGCACTTATCCGAGCTGCAAGGTCAGGTGGGTGCTATTAAGTCCCCACTCGGAGGGCGTGACCTCGCTGGCCCGGACGTTCACCCTTTATTTTTGTCAAGTAACACGTTGTACTGGTTGCCTCATTAAAAACCTTGTCGGAAAACCCATTTTGGGACAAAACCGTACTAAGGAAAAGAGTGCAACATGTGTTTTCAGGCCTAAACTCTAATTTTATCCCGTTCTTGACTCCCTGCAAAATAGAAAGGTTAACAGGAGAACACGGGGAGCCCATACCTTAGCAGTAATATCTTTTCAGATGAGCCACATTTTAGTTATTACGCAACCGATGCCCGTCCATGGACTCCAACTGGTACGACCCCTTGCCCGTTATCTCGGTTATCTTATACGGGCCTTCCCAGTTTGGACCCAACTTTCCCTCGTTGGGGTTCTTGGTGTGTAAAGTAACTTTTCGAAGCACCAAGTCCCCGACTTGAAAGTGTCAAAAATTGGCTCTTCGATTGTAGTATCTTTCCATTCTCTGTTTCTGGGCTGCAATACGGACCAACGCGTTTTCGCGTAGTTCATCTGTGAGGTCGAGCTTCACGGCCATGGCCTCCTCATTTGATTCCTCGGTGGTGTACCTAAACCGGAGAGTTGGTTCGCCAACTTCCACAGTGATAAGGGCTTCGGCCCCGTAAAACAATGAGAATGGGGTCTCCCCCGTGCTTGATTTGGACGTGGTTCTGTAATCCCACAGCACTTCCGGCAATATTTCTCTCCAATGGTGCTTTGATGCTTCAAGTCTTTTCCTCAGATTTTGGATTATCGTCTTGTTGGTGGATTCCACCTGCCCGTTTGCACACGGGTGATACGGGGTTGATACAATTTTCTTGATTTTCAATCCCTCGAGGAAATTGCTGACCTTGGCACCCACGAACTGAGGGTCGTTATCACAAGTTATCTCGGCGGGGATGCCGAAACGACAGATGATGTGATCCCATATGAAGTCAATGACTTCCTTTTCTCTGATTTTTTCAAAGGCCTGCGCTTCCACCCACTTAGAGAAATAATCAGTCATAAACAAAAATGAATCGAGCCTTACCTGGTGCCCAGGGTAACGGGCCCACGATGTCCATTCCCCACTTCATGAAAGGCCAAGGTGAGACCACCGAATGGAGCAACTCTCCGGGCTGGTGAATCATCGGAGCATGTTTTTGACACCCGTCGCATTTTCGGACAAAATGTTTTGAGTCTTCGTCTATCCGGTTCCAGTAATAACCGGCCCTGAAAATTTTTCGGACCAGAGCTTCCGCACCGGAGTGGTTTCCACAAGTTCCTTCGTGTACCTCTCTCATCACGTATTCCGTTTCACCGGGGCCCAAACACTTAGCCAGGGGGCTGAGGAAAGAGCGTCGATACAATTGGCCTTCTACCAAGCAAAAGCGGGCGGCCTTGGTCCTTAGTGACAGTGATTCCTTTGGGTCGTTTCGGAGCTTACCATCACGCAAGTATTCGATGTATTTGTTGTGCCAATCCCAAGTTAAACCCATAGTGTTTATTTCAGCGTGTCCGTTTTCTATGGCCGTGTTTGACAAGTGCACCGTCGCCCCGGAGTTGATTTCCTCCCCTTCGACTAAGGATCCCAAATTGCCAATGCATCGGCCTCGCTGTTCTGCTCCCTAGGTATATGCTGCACGGTCCATTCTCTAAATCGATGAAGTACCACTTGGGTTTTTTCAAGATACCTCTGCATCCGTTCGTCTTTGACCTCGAAGACGCCGTTCACCTGGTTCACGACCAAAAGCGAATCACATTTTTCCTCGATTATTTCGGACCCCATACTTCGAGGCAATTCCAAACCTGCAATCATAGCCTCACACTCGGCTTCATTGTTAGTCAATTTAGCAGTTCTAATAGACTGTCGAATGGCATCCCCGGCCGGGGTCCTAAGGACGATCCCTAGCTCGGAACATTTGAGGTTCGAGGCTCCGTCCGTATGTAGAGACCAAACCACCGAGGCCTTTCCCGAGGTCATCAGAAGCTCTCTCTCGACCTCGGGGATCATAGCCGGGGTAAAATCTGCCACGAAATGGCCAAGATCTGGGATTTGATGGTCGTTCGAGGTTTATACTCGATATCATAACCGCTAATTTCTACAGCCCATTTGGTTAACCTACCAGACAATTCCGGTTTATGCATGATATTTTTCAGAGGGTAAGTAGTTACTACACATATGGGATGGCATTGAAAATAGGGCTTGAGCTTTCTAGAAGCGCTCACCAATGCCAATGCCAATTTTTCCAAATGGGGATAACGGGTCTCCGCATCCCCCAAAGTTCTACTCACGTAATAGATAGGGAATTGTGTACCTGATTCTTCTCGGACCAAGACGCCACTTACGCTATCTCGGAGACAACGAGGTAGAGAAAGAGCGGCTCGTCCGCCTTCGGTGTGTGCAGCAACGGGGGGCTAGACAAGTACCTCTTCAATTCCTATAGAGCTTCGTGCCACTCCGGTGTCCAAACGAAGTCGTTCTTTTTCCTCAGTAAGGAGAAGAAGCGATGACTCTTGTCCGAAGATCTCGATATGAAGTGACTCAACGCTGCTATCCTTCCGGTGAGCCTCTGTACTCCTTTGACGTTATTCACTACCTCGATATCCTCGATGGCCTTAATTTTGTCCGGGTTGATTTCAATACCTCAGTTTGACACCATGAAACCCAAAAACTTACCGGATCGGACACCGAAGGTGCATTTTTTCGGGTTAAGCTTCATATTATACTTGCGGAGCACATCGAAGGTTTTATGCAAATGCTTCAAATGGTCTTCTGTTTCCAGGGACTTAACAACCATATCGTCAATGTAAACTTCTATTTTTTTCCTATTTGTTCTTTGAACATCTTGTTAACTAGGCGTTGGTAAGTTGCACCAGCATTTTTTAGGCCGAATGGCATCACATTATAGCAGTAAGTCCCGTACCGGGTGATGAAGGACGTTTTCTCTTGATCCCCTGGGTGCATCCGTATTTGTTTATACCCGGAGTAAGCATCGAGAAAACTTAACATCTCATGTCCGGCCGTCGCATCGATCATTCTATCGATGTGAGGCAACGGAAATGAGTCCTTCGGGCATGCTTTGTTTAAATCCTTGTAATCGACATACATCCGAAATTTATTACCTTTTTTGGGCACCACTACCACATTAGCAAGCCAATCCGGGTATTTCACCTCCCAGATAGAACATATTTTTAAAAGCTTTGTTACCTCTTCTTTTACGAAGGCGTGTTTTGCTTCCGCTATGGGCCTTCTTTTTTGCTTCACCGGGGAAAAATTTCCGTCAAAGCTGAGCTTGTGAGTTGCTACTTCTGGTAATATACCTGTCATATCTATATGCGACCATGCGAAGCAATCGGCGTTAGCTTGAAGAAATTCAATTAACTTGCTCCTGAGCTTCGGGGTAAGCCCCGTGCCCAGGTATACCTTTCTGTCCGGTAGGTACTCGAACAGGATGATCTGCTCCAGCTCCTTTACAGTTGATGTGCTTGCATCCGAGTCATCCGGCATGACGAACGATCTGGGTACCTCGAAATAATCCTCCTCATGCACTGGATCTGACCCGGTGTGCTTTGATTCTTATTGGGCACTCTCTCCTCCGGTTACACCCTTTTCCTTCTGAACAGATTCTATGGGACGAGGCGCCGCTTCCTCTACTGCGAACATTTCCCTTTCAGCGGGCTATTCACCCCGGATGGTTTTTATCCCTTCCGGGGTGGGGAATTTCAGCAACTGGTGCAGCATTGAGGGCACGCCCCTCATACTATGTATCCAGGGCCTGCCCAGTAATGCATTATACTTCATGTCCACTTCGATCACGTAGAACACTATTTGTTGAATGGTGCCATCGACGTTTACAGGCAATGAGATCTCCCCCTTTGTGGTTTCACTTGCCATATTGAACCCGCTGAGTACCCGGGCTACCGGTACGATCTGATCAAGCAGCCCTAGCTGTTCCACCACTCTCCACCGGATGATGTTGGCCGAGCTACCTGGGTATATCAAAGTACGTTTAACCTTAGTCTTAAAGATAAGTACAGAAATTACCAATGCATCATTGTGTGGTTGAATGATGCCCTCCGCGTCCTCGTTGCTGAAAGAGATAGAGCCCTCGGGTACGTAATCCCGGTTGCGCTTCTCCCGAACTACAGAGACCTTGACCCGTTTTATTACGGGCCCTCGAGGTTCATCGGTGCCACCAACTATCATGTTGATCGTATGCTGGGATTCCTCTCGCTCGGTCCTTCGATGGGTCTCCCTTTCCTTCTAGTGACTTTTGGCTCGTTCACTCAGCAGCTCTCGGAGATGACCATTCTTCAGCAACCGGGCAACCTCCTCTCTCAACTGGCGACAATCCTCGGTTCTATGACCATGGGTTCCGTGGTATTCACACACCAAGCTCGGGTCCCGCTGACCCGGATCCGACCTCAAGGGTTTCGGCCATCTTACATCCGGGACGCGGCTGATGGCCGAGATGAGGCCCGAAGTATTAACATTGAAGTTGTACTCCGATATTTTTGGCAAGCCCTTGTTTCCGGCAGAACTTCCGGCGTCGCTCCTGAGTGAGAGACCCCGGCTGTTTGACGGGCGTTCGCCCCGCTTGCTGCCCCGACCTGAGAAACGGCTTGGGCTCTCCCTTGAATTTTCCGACCTAAAACTTTGCCTCTCCTAATGGGAGTATGGCCGGTACCTTTCCTTCGATGATTCGGCCTTTGTTTCGTAACCTTTCCTTGGTTTCTCAAAACTTCTATCCATATTTACCGGGCCCGGGGGGAGCTCGAATTGATCATCCTCCACCCAAATCTTCGACTCATACCGATTATGGACATCGGCCCATGTGCCAGCCTCGTATTCGAGCAAACTTTCTTTTAATTTGAACGAAGCTGTTGAACTTAGAACATTGAGCCCCTTTGTGAAAGCTTGCGCGGCCCATTCCTCTGGAACCGGGGGGGGGGAGTTCCATCCGTTCCCTTTGGAACCAGCTGACGAACTCACGCAGTAACTCATCGTCCCTTTTAGTTATTCGAAAGATATTGGCCTTGCGTGCCTGTACCTTTTTGGCACCGGCGTGGACCTTGATGAAGGCATCGACGAGCATTTCGAAGGAGGTGATCGAATGCTCGGGTAGGTGGTCGTACCACGTCAATGCCCCTTTTGACAGGGTTTCCCCAAACTTCTTCAACAGTACCGATTCAATCTCGTCCTCCTCCATATCGTTACCCTTTATGGCATATGTGTACGAGGTCACGTGCTCGTGCGGGTCCATTGTGCCATCATATTTCTGGATATCCGGCATTTTGAACCTCTTCGGGATTAGCTTCGGGGCCGCACTCGGAGGGAAAGGCCTTTGGATGTACCTTTTTGAGTTCGGTCCCTTCAGTAAAGGCGGAGCCTCCGGGATCTGATCCACCCTAGAGTTGTATGTTTCGACCCTCTTCTAGGTCGAGTCTACCCGTTTTGCCAAAGTTTCGAGCATTTTCAGAACCTCGGTGGAGGATCCAGCTCCGGATCCATTGCTCTTGATAACGCGTGCCTCCTCCCTTCTGGGTTCAACAACACCGCTCGTTTTTCCCGGGGTCGCTGTTTCCACCACCCCCCCCCCCCCCCCCCCCGTTTTGCAACCGGGCTATTGCGATTCCCTGCTCGGCAATCGCCGTTTTTTGTTCCTGCAACATTTCAAAAATCAAACGTAAGTCAATATTATCACTTGGCGCACTCGGTTCTCTCCGGTCCTGTGCCCGGGACAAAGTGACAGAATTGTGGGTATTTAGAGAGTCAGTGGCCGGCAAGGCGGCATTCTCCTGATCGACGGTATTTTGTCGATTGAGGCCCTCTCTCGAATTAATGAGGTTAGGGTCAATGGGGTTTGGTGGTCCTCGTGGACCGCTTCCATCATTTTCGGCCACAATTTCGTTGTTGTTGACGTGACCGGATTGCCTGCTGTCAGCCATTTAGTCCGTTTTTTTTTTTCAAATACGAACAGAAAGTGCTTTTGATTTAGATGGGTAAGGCAGAGATCAAGGCAAAAGGCCACTATTATCTTAGCCCCACGGTGGGCGCCAAACTGTTTACCCCGAATTTGGATAATCAATTGAATTTGTGAGTGGGTATAAGATACATGGTTAAGCCTCAATCTACTTGATAAAAGAAAGGTATAAATATAGATATGATGCGACGAAAGCAATGATAATCGGTGGTTTGCTATATATTTGTGTGTTTCACTAATGTGTGAATGTTATTCGATTGAAGTAATGCAAGAAATAACACAACAAATGTGACCGAAATCAGGTGTTTGAGAGAGATCTTGTGTATATATTGCTATTACAAAGTGTGTTTGACAAGTGTAAGCCAACCTCTACAAAGGAGAGGGATGAGCTCTATTTATAGTGTTGCCTCTATGGGCCTCATACAATACAAATCATTAAAAAACAAGAGGAAGGACAGCTCTGAGTGGGTACGGTCTGACACACGCATGGTTGGTGGTTGACCATGACAGGACGCTACCGACGCGTAGCTCACGCGCAACGGCTCTACCGGACCAATAGCCACGGATATTCGGACTAACGGCCTCGACCGACCGATGATGAAGAAACCGGACCAATCGGCCCCGCGCTTGGCTCCGGTCCGGGCGATCCTCCGGTCCGACCGTTCCTCCGGTTCAGAATGAAAATCTTCATCTATGTTCTTGTGACCTCCTTCCTTCTGTTCCCCGTATCACCGGTTTTGACTCATACCTGGTTTTTACCGTATACACTTTCAGCAAAGGGGTAATGTATCATTTCTATGAAAAATATACGTTTGCTAATTCCCCTGTGGCTTATCTTTATGTCCCTTTCTCATATATCCAAACTACAAAAATATCTGGAAATGATCTAAGCTACTTTTTGGTTTTGTATGTCAACTATCTTTAAAGCTGCTAAGCATGGATAGGGATATATATGCCATCGTTAGATTCGTGATGGATGATGAATATTATTGTCACACATTGTGAACATATGGTCTCTCCTAGTTGAACCTCTCTGTTACAGCTTGATTCGAACACACCTTTATATATATTTGCAAGTTGAATTTGTAACCTAATTATATTTGCAAGTTGAATTTGTAACTTAAATCATCTTTTAATTTGAACCTCATTTAGCATTAATTAGAATTTTTCCTCATAGAATCATCTTTTTTTATCTTCTTTTTAGCTAAAACAGATCACCCATGGTGGGTGGCTTGTTAGAATTTTTCCAAATCCTATTTCAACAGTTTATAATATTATATATAGCCAAAAGTATTTGTTTTTGCTATATATATTCGTGCATTAAAATTAATTTTCTGATGAAAGAGGATTCAATTCAGTGGCGTACATTGGGTGCTCCAGCACCCATTAAATTCAGTCACGGAGTGTATAGCTGTATAGAAAATATAAAGGAAACAGATATAAACAGTTAATAGAGCACCCCCGAACTTTAAATTTCTGGGTCCAACACCCCCGAACTCAAAATCCTGAGTCCGCCACTGATTCAATTGAACCTAAGCTATATCTAACTCCGCTTTTGATTTAAAGTAGTAATACCGTTTACTGTAAATTTGGGGTGTGAATAATTTATTTAGTTGTAATATGCCATCATTGATCTTCTTCCACGCTTACCAATCCCATGCTGAGCTCTTCTCTCGCCCCCCCCCCCCCCCCCCCCCGCCCACACACACAAACACTATTACTTTTTTATTTTATTATATTTACTTATTTTGACCTCTGAGTTTGAGTCAACTTTGTTTCGTTCTTCAAATTCCTATTCGTACCTGGATTGAGCTGCCGAGTTAAATATTAATCCACTCTTCTAATTTTTTTTTTTTTAATACCTAAGAATTCAACTATCCATAATTTACGCCATAATTTGGGCCCATAGGTACCTAGGTTATTAGTATATAACTATATAAGTGTTGCCCTAGGAATCCATGCCAACGTCACATATTCCAGAAACCTCTGGTTAATTTTGATTATGGGTGTCAATTTTGTCCTTAAATGTGTAACCTGCTCAATCGGTCCGAACAAAGCTTGAACGAATTGCATAAGACAGTATATATTTAAACTTTTTGTTTGGTTTCTCACCCGAAGTAGGGCACGCATTTTAGGTCTATTAATTAGGATTTTGTGCCAAAAAAATGCACTCTGAGGTAAAATGCCTTCTAAAATAAATAGATTCATTCTTCGAGCTCAAATCTAAGACTTATGATTAACGCCTCCTAAAATAAACAAATTCATTCTTCGAGCTCAAGTCTAAGACTTATGATTAAAAATAAAGAGATACTTATCACCCCACCACAATCTTTGATTATTATTTTTCAAACAAAGCTTAGGTGGGTTATTTGAGTTAAAAAAGAATGTAAAACAAATCTTTATTTCAATCATATATTGGGTCGGTTTGGAGTTTTGGACTACATTAATTAGTAGCCTAAATCAACTCATAAGAGAGTTAAAAAATAAAACGAATCGTTATAGATGTATGATATATAATTCTTACCTTACTCTATATAGAAAAAATCATTTTTCAGAAATTCAATATCTAGTAAATATATTTCAAAGAAAAATTAATGGAAAAAGTAAATCAGAGGCTTTTTCTTTTTTCTTTTTCTTCAAGAAATAAAAAGTAATCCAGAGTTGAACTACTAAAATTCCGGCACGCTCCACTGATCTTTACGGAATCATGATTCGTTCTTGCTTGAGCCAATTGCAACCATTTGATATCCGTGTTATCAATTGCAAGACTATAAACGTGTTAAATAACAAATTTTAAAGGAATTATGCATGTGATCACAATTTTGGGTAATGAAGCGTACCTATGCTATATTTCCTCGTGGATGAAGATTTATATATGTACAGTCAAAAAAAAAAATATATATATATATATATATGTACAGTCAAATGCTTTCCATAACAAGGGGCCGGGTGCGGAAGGAGTTGTTTACTCTTGTTTTTTTTTTTTTTTTTAAGTTTAATATTTTAATATTCGAATTGTAATTCGAGTTCGCATTGGGACGGTCTACTGACTACTAGAATCAGGAATAGAGTGCCCCCATTAAGAAGTTCTTTATTTATAAGGTCCAAACCCAATATTTCTGATTAAGAATGAAAAGATTTATCCGGAACATTTCACCGTTGGTTGTTGGTTTCAATTAACTCTTTGCTATTGGAATCCAAGCCCTTAGCACATTAATTGATGGTCGAAAAAGAGGAAGAACAAGTGCCGAGCCCACTAATCAGCTTAAAACAAACATAAAGTACTACTATTAGGTTCCATACTTGAAAGCAAAAGATCTTCAAGAAAATAGGTAAACAGGTATGTGTGTACTGTTCAAAAATTCTAGAATGATCAAAGAATCTAATGCTTAAAAATTATTAGTGAGTAATGTCAGACTTTAGTACAAGACAAGAGGTGGATGGTGACAAGCAGCTAGGTTATATGTGGCACTAGCTCCTAATTAACGTTCCTTCATTTCAAATCTTCCACTCTTCTATGAGTTCTATCGAACAAAATTAGCGCCTAGCTGTCCGTTTAATATCCTCCTTTTTTTGTTTTTTCACAAAAAGGGGAAATAGAGAAGGGGATATATTACAACGTGGGGATTCAAAGTTCAAGTATAGCTAACTAACTGAGCAACTAAGATCCCTACTGTAAAATAGAATTAGCTTCCACGAAGCTTTAAGCGCATGGCCATCCACTTACTTATCTTTTTGTTTTTTCTCAGGATCCATTGAGCCTTCGGTAAAAAAACCTTTTCCCGCGATTAATTACTTAGAAACAAATTAATTAAATGCAAATTCAAAATCCAGTAGGTTCATAATGAGTGTACATCTTAATGTTGTATATATAGGTATCATATACCAGCATGAGATTGAGACGTTATTATTATTGATATCGATCAAGCCGACAACAATTAGTTCAGTTGAATCTGACCCTAAATTTGCCTCTGCCTAGCTGAAGATTCTTTTAATACGTGTTTATCTGTTGCCATTGCCTTGTGTGTAATAAATTAATTATTCTTTGTTTATAACAATAATAAGTTCAATTAATTGTGTCCAAACTAGCAGGTGAAAAAGTTGTATGTTAGTTGGTGATCAGGTGTTTTATAGATCCAAAGACAATGGTCTGTGTGGAAGCTTTATGGGGCAGCTAGCTGCAATGCATCTTCTTTTAATGGTGGTCCTAACTTAGAGTTTATTGCCGTGCGTGTCGATCCCATACCGTATTAAAAATTTAGGACCCCCTTAATATAATTCTCCACACCCCAAAAGAAAAAGAAAAGAGAAAAAAGGTGTAGATCAGAGAGGAATTTTATGCAAATCCACGTACGGTGTTTGTTAGAAATTAAAATGATCATCAGTATACCTGAACTTTTATGATCATAATGTTTGTACTGTATATATATATAATTATATTCCAGAAAAGAGCTAGCACTAAGAATTTAGATTATTTATTTCATATAGTAATAATTATGCAAAAAAGAATGACACTCACAGCGAATTGATGGCATTTTCGAAATAGGCCATAAATATACAACTATATTAGTTACGTTAGTGTTACATTGGTCGATAAAAAAATACTTGTAAAACACTAGGTTCTGAATGACTAGTACGTGCGATCACAGGTGTAGAGGATGAAGCATATGCTTGGACAAAACATAGAAAAAAGCACGACATCCACATAGATTGAAGAAACTCTTGATCCATATAGACCTATACAAAGTCTCTTCTCAATTCTCAGCTAATTAACTACTGGTTTATAAGAATTTACAGTACTACTCTAAGAAATTAAATCTTAAACGCTGAAACCTGGAAGCACATTCAACTTTGGTTAGCCGCTTGCTTGATCATAATAGCGGCAGTTATTAATTGGATAACAGTGGTCATGATGTTATTAAATTCAAGCTCAGTAATTAACAATATAGTTCAAATTGTGATTCTTTGACTAATAGATTACTTGGAACATTCACTTCTGTGACAAAAAAGAGGAGCAATCAATAAGTTGAACCATTTATCATTTTTTTCTTTACATTCACATTATAAAAGGCATTAGGCCAACGGGTTGGGCCAAATTCACGGACCACCATAATTGTTTGTCCTTGTTTTTTGCGCGGATTGTCCTTCATTTGGGGTGGTCTTTAATTTTTGGCCTTCAAATTGGTGGTCTCTAAGTTTTGTCCCTCAAATTGGTGGTCTTTAAACTTTGCCCTCTGCCTTTGGCAGAATTTTCATGGAAAGATTTGCAAAATTGTAGAATTTGCATGGACAGAATTCTGCCTTAGCAGAGGGCAAAAATTAAAGACCACCAATTTGAGGGACAAAAATTAAAGACCAACAATCTTGCAAATTGCCCAACACTAACGATGAAAAAAGACCTGGAATTTGTTGAGTTAGCAGTAGGAGGGAAATGAGTATGATCATAAAAGTATATGGAGATGTACGAAAATAAATTCACATTTGCCCTAGTTGACAATACCATTTCATTTTCAAAATATAACAATAGTTTCTTTACAAAACACATACAACCTTCCCACAAAATTTAGGATTTTTTTTTTAAATAAAAAATAAAATCTCATCTTATCTTTTCTTTCTCACAAACCCTAGCCGTCGTTGTTCCCCATCCCACCCTTTTTGTTGTCACTGTCATCTGCATATGAAAAGAAGTTGATAATTTCTATCTCCTCATATCTCACGTTTTAATACTATAACATTCGTTATCATCTTGAAAAAAAAAAAGAATATCCTTTGGTAGACGTGGAATCTGATAATAACCAATAAAAATATAGTAGAAGAGGACATTGAAATTTCCTTTTTCCCATCAGTACATTGTATTAACTCCTGTTGATCATTCATATTTTTTTGAGAAAAACATGTCTCATGTACTGTACATATATTGGCATATGCAGTATGTATCACTTGTATGTTATGTATATATCGTATATATAGTGATAGACGTGACATGCAGTAATATAACACGAGATACAAGTGATATACAATGATATATCATTCTATGTCACTTGTATCTCGTGTATATATCACTGTACGTAAATTGATATACGTGACATATAATGACATACACCCGAAATATATCCTATATACACCAGGCGTTCAATTATTCCACCACAAGAAAAACCACAATCACAACTCATCCCACCATAGCATTGCAAAACCCATTTACACTCAATACATAAGCTAATTTGTATTTGAATTATCCTTTGATTAAAAATATATCACTAGATAAGTTATTTTTAAAGTTAAGAGCTTTAAGAGTATTTCAATCATTTTAATAGTGTTCAACATTTTTCTACTAAACACATTAATCGCTTATTTCAGTTTCAACACTTCTATCCAAAAAAAAATAACTACTTATATATATATAATATTTCAATCATTTTAATAGTGTTCGACATTTTTCTACTAAACACATTAATCACTTATTTCAGTTTCAACACTTCAATCCAAAAAAAATAACTACTTATTTATAAACTAGACGGTCTATGCCCGTGTTGCGCACAGGCCCAACACTTTAGATTATAGTGCATCTATGTGTATGTAGTTGTCTTTGAATAGTGATTATATATATATATATATATATATATATATATAGAGAGAGAGAGAGAGAGAGAGAGAGAGTATATATTATGTTCAAAACACGATTAATATAACATTGTAGTTTGTGCTCCGTATCTAAAAATTTGTTATATTAATGTTTGCTACGAATAAAAAATCAGCAAATTTATTAATATTTTTTAAAAGAAAAGACTTGTTTAAAAGGAAACTATTTTCCACTCTTTGAGATAAAACAATAGCAATATGTAAGCATCAGTTGATACTTTCAATTTTAATTCGATTAATTTAAAGGTGTAAAATACTTATTATTTTTTATCAAATTTTGATTTGGATAATTCTAATTCAAATTATTAAATTAATTTTACATGTTTAAAACGAAACAAAGTAGAAATTGATTTTTTATTTAAACGAAGAAATACTATTTTTTAATTTTTGGTAAATATTCTCGGTTTAGCTCATTTTACTTGTCATGTTGTCTTTTGCATGGTTTTTTAAGAAAACGTCGATTAGCATTATAACTTGACTAATTTACCTTATTCATTATTTGATCTCCATTTGATATATTTTTTTTACGACATTAATCTCTTTTCACATTTATTAGAGTAAGAATAAAAATAAAAAAGTAATTAAATTCTATTTTATTTTAAAATATAAATATTTTAAGTATATTTATTTTAGTGAACATAACAAATAAATGACATGGCGGAATAGCAAATACAACAGTTTAATATCTAGATTAGATCTCAGGCTAATATAAAAAAGGAAAGAAAACTGTATGGTTTGACTACTTAACTTTTTGAAGAAAAGCAATTTCATTTACTCCCACTAATGGATTGATACGCACGTGGCAATGAATCCATTATTATTGACTTAATGAGATACTTTGGAAATTACATGAATATTGTTTGATTTTTTAATATGAAGTGCACTTTTTTTTTTACATTATTAATTTGCACTATTTTATGCATATATATATATATATATATATATATACTATGTTCAAAACACGATTAATATAACATTGTAGTTTGTACTCCGTATCTAAAACTTTAGTATATTAGTGTTTACTACGAATACAAAGTTTGCACTTTTTTTTGACATTATTTTTTTTAATGGGGTTCATTTTTTTTTTTTTTGACATTGCTTGATTTTGTTAATATGGGTGGGTCCACTTTTTTTTACAGTGAGTATGGAGATGGTGGGTTCCACTTTTTTTTTTTATATATTGCTTGATGTTGTTTAGTATGAGGTCCACCCTTTATGGGGGCACTTTTTTTTTTTGCACATTATTAGTTTGTACTATTTTTATGCATATAATATATATACATATACTATGTTCAAAACACGATTAATATAACATTGTAGTTTGTGTTCCGTATCTAAAACTTTATTATATTAGTGTTTGCTACGAATACAAAGCCAACACTTTTTCTTAACATTATATTTTTTTTAACACGGGGCTCACTTTTTTTTTTTTTTTTGATATTGCTTGATTTTGATAATATAGGGTCCACTTTTTTTTTTCCCATGAGTTTGGAGATGGTGAGTTCCGCTTTTTTTCTTCCCTTTTTTTTTTATTGTTCAGTGTTATTTAGTATGGGGCTCACACTTTTTTTAAGGGATAACGGACGACGAAGCATGGGTCTAAACCCATGCTTTATATAGTTTCTTCCTTTTTTTATTTTTATTTTTTATATTGCTTGGTGTTGTTTAGTATGGGGCCCACCCTTTTGGACATTATTAGTTTGCACTATTTTTATGCATATATATATATATACTATGTTCAAAACACGATTGATATAACATTGTAATTTGTGCTCCGTATCTAAAATTTTATTATATTAGTGTTTGCTACGAATACAAAGTCTGCACTTTTTTTTTTTGACATTGTTTATTTTTTTAATATAGGATTCACTTTTTATATATATATATATATATATATATTGCTTGATTTTGTCAATATGGAATACTATGTTCAAAACACAATTAATATAACATTGTAGTTTGTGCTCCGTATTTAAAGTTTTATTATATTAGTGTTTGCTACGAATACGCACGTGGCAATGAATTCATCATTATTGACTTAATGAAATTCTTTGGAAATTACATGAATATTGTTTGATTTTTTAATATAGGGGGCACTTTTGTGGTTTAATATATATGGGGCCCATAATTTTTTTTAATATTAGTTGTTGTTTGTTTATTATATAGGGGGCCCACAATTTTTTTTTATTGCTCGGTGTTATTTAGTATAGGGCCCACACCTTTTTTTAAGGGACAACGGACGACGAAGCATGGGTCTAAACCCATGCTTTATATAGTTTTTTTTTTTATTGCTTGGTGTTGTTTAGTATGAGGCCCACTCTTTTGGACATTATTAGTTTGCACTATTTTTATGCATATAATATATATATATATATACTATGTTCAAAACACGATTGATATAACATTGTAATTTGTGTTCCGTATCTAAAATTTTATTATATTAGTGTTTGCTACGAATACAAAGTCTGCACTTTTTTTTTTTGACATTGTTTATTTTTTTAATATGGGATTCATTTTTTTTTATTTTTTTTATATTGCTTGATTTTGTCAATATGGGATACTATGTTCAAAACACGATTAATATAACATTGTAGTTTGTGCTCCGTATTTAAAACTTTATTATATTAGTGTTTGCTACAAATACGCACGTGGCAATGAATCCATCATTATTGACTTAATGAAAAACTTTGGAAATTACATGAATATTGTTTGATTTTTTTTAATATGGGGGGCACTTTTTTTTTTACATTATTAATTTGCACTATTTTTTTAATATTAGTTGTGATTTAATATATATGGGGCCCATAATTTTTTTTTATTAAATTGGAACAGATATAAATACATATTAGAGTTATGGGGCCCACATTTTTTTTATATTGTTTATTTTTTTAATAAGGGATTCACTTTTATATATATATATTGCTTGATTTTGTCAATATGAGATACTATGTTCAAAACACGATTATTATTCCATTGTAATCTGTGCTCCGTATTTAAAACTTTATTATATTAGTGTTTGCTACGAATACGCACGTGGCAATGAATTCATCATTATTGACTTAATGAAATACTTTGGAAATTACATGAATATTGTTTGATTTTTTAATATGGGGGCACTTTTTTTTTTTTACATTATTAATTTGCACTATTTTTTTAATATTAGTTGTGGTTTAATATATATGGGGCCCATAATTTTTTTTTTAATTTAATTGGAACGGATATATATACATATTAGAATTATGGGGCCCACAATTTTTTTATACATTGTTTATTTTTTTAATATGAGATTCACTTTTTTTTTTTTTATATATATATATTGCTTGATTTTGTTAATATGGGATACTATGTTCAAAACACGATTAATATAACATTGTAGTTTGTGCTCCGTATTTAAAACTTTATTATATTAGTGTTTGCTACGAATACGCACGTGGCAATGAATCCATCATTATTGACTTAATGAAATACTTTGGAAATTACATGAATATTATTTGATTTTTTAATATGGGGGGCACTTTTTTTTTTTACATTATTAATTTGCACTATTTTTCTAATATTAGTTGTGGTTTAATATATATGGGGCCCACAATTTTTTTTTTATTAAATTCGGACGGACGACGAGAAAGTGAGTTGTACTCACTCTTCTTAGTAGTAGTAAAGTAAAGTAATTAAGCTCTAATACTTGGTGCTTAAAAGTTACTAAATTCAGCTAATCCAAACGAGCGAGCTCCATCTGCTGTTGCATAGCATCCAACCAGTGTGGTTTGTACAAAGCTTCCTTGATAGTTTGAGAGTTTTAAATGTGTGAGGGAAGTGAAGTAGCACGTAACATCTTATGAAATGTGAAATTAGTCATGTTGGTAGTTTTAGCTCGCGTGAGCAAGTTGTGGGTATTATGAAGATTTTAGAAGGTAGAGTTGGAGGTGCACACAATGTTGGGTTTGTGTATCGAGTATCGGTCATGGAGACAATTTCGAGAGGTCAACATATAGGTGGATACCCCCAAAATGTGAAGGATTGATGAAGAGTGAAATTTGAATTGAGTTACTGGGTGAGAAACGTATCAAACTGCTAGAGGATATAGGTTGATGCTACTGTAGTTAAGGTGCATCGATGGGCTATCTGGTAGGGGTTGTTGTTGAAAAGCCATCGTCTTGTTGATGGGTTGCAAGGTATCAACTGCAATTTATGACCGAAGGACGGGTCTGTAGATGAGTTTACTGAAGATACCTCAACTTCGATTGTCGAGTATTTTCTTATATTGTGACATAAAAAAAGTTCTTTGTGTATATAGAGATGAGAGTATATAAAATATGCATTCAAGATAGGATTAGAAGATACATATGGTAGGTCAGATTCATAAAAAATTACATGTCTGGAAATGTAAACCTTCCTATATGCGGGATGGTAGCATATGTATTCTTTGTGAAGAAGACAGTCTATGAAAACATATGGATAGCTTTTTGGTTGAGATTCATCCTTGTTGTACTCTTGAGATAAGCAAAACATATACATAAAATTTTAAAAAAAAAATAAAAAGGAAAAAGGACAGAAATGGCCATCCGGGTGAAACAATTGACACCCGATGGCTCAAGAATCTTAAAAGTTATTTTTTAGCCTTTTCAAAATAATTCAATTTTCTATCCATTTTTCAACTAATTCCATCATATGTATATAACTTGTATCATTGTTGTATATTTATCTCTAAAGTATATGTATAGAAAATGTATCATTGTTGTATAGAATATGTATCACTACTCTACTGTATATCTATAGAAAAATGTATCACACGTATAGAAACTGTATCATTACCGTATAGAATATGTATCTCTAAAGTATACATATAGATAATATATCATTGTTGTATAATTAGAAAATGTATCATTGGTATATAATTTCTGTTTAAAAATGTATCATTGTTGAGGAATTTGGGTAATAAAATAGAGGATACTTAAATTGTTCTGGGCCTTAAGCCCAACTGCTGAAACCGTGAATCGCTTCTAAGAACAAATTTTGAGGTAAAAAAAAATAAAAGAGTAACTAAAGACCTGTTTTTGGTAGAGTGATTTCTCCAAACACTTTGAGAAAATTTCTGAAAAAACATGAAGGACTTGGGATCACTTAGAACAGAAACTGACTCTTAAAATTTGGACTTAAAATGATTTTGAGTTGTTGGGCCGAAGAAGCCCAAAATACTATGGACTGAAAGCAAAGAAATTCATTTGGGCCAAGACAGAGAATGAGATAACTCTGGACTAGACCATGAGCTGACTCAATATCAGCTTCAAGAAATAAATAAACTTGGACTTAATAAAACTTCTACTTTCCTTTATATATATAGACATAAAAATTGGAGATATACTCCATATTTTCTTATATATGTATAATAAAACCTATACGTACTAAACTCATTTTATTAGGACCAAAATAGTGGTGACTCTACTTGAGAGAAATCCCGAGTGTGTCTTAATCCGGCAATAAAGTGAGTTGAACATTTATACGGATTTTCAAACCTGAAACCCCCTTTTCTAAGGGGAATTTTTGCCGAAATTTTAAATTTATGATAAATGAATGACTTTGCGGAAAATTAAACTTCTTAAGCAAATAAATACATTAATCACACAATGAAGCTCGTAGGTTAACCGTGTTCTACGAATCCTTAATACTAGGGTGCTTAAAATCTTCCCTAGGGGATCACTAGAACCCTTACCTCGAACTTTGGTCCAAAAAAGACTTTTCTCTTGCTTGATAAACCCTTTTAAACTCGGTTTTCCTAGTTTTTCTTAAATAAATTAGGTGGCGACTCTAAAATAATAAAATCCAATTAGAGCACCAACAACCTCTTAGTAGCTTTTATGCACCCGCGTAAAAGTGAACCGTAACAGATAGTGTCTGTTTCGGAGAACCAGTTCAAATTCATGCCAGAGCGTTCGACTATAGAGAGCCATTCACCTTGTGAGGAGGTTGGTCTAGCAGTATAAGGAGCAAAAGAGAGACTTTCACATGGTGTTCATTGACCTAGAAAAGGCATTCGACAAAGTCTTGAGGGAGATGTTATGAAGATGTCTGGAAGCTAGAGGTGTTCCTCTAGCATACATTAGAGTGATTAAGGACATGTATGATGGAGCCAAGACCCAGGTAAGGACAGTGGGAGGTGACTCTGAACACTTCACAGTTATGATGAGTCTGCATCAGGGATCCACTCTTAGTCCTTTTCTATTTGCCTCGGTGATAGATACATTGACGCGTCATATTCAAGGAGAGGTGTCATGGTGTATATTAATTATAGGTGACATTGTACTGGTTGACAAGACGTGAGGCCGTGTTAACGCTAAACTGGAGGTTTGGAGACAGACCCCTGAAGTCGAAGGGTTTCAAGTTGAGCAGGACTAAGACAAAGTACTTGCAGTGCAAGCTCAGTGACGTGATTCATGTAGCAGACGAGGCCGTGCGGCTTGATACTCAGGTCATCCCCAAGAAAGAAATTTTTAAGTACCTGGGGTCGATTATCTAAGGCAATTGTGAGATTGATGATGATGTCACACATCGTATTGGAGCGGAATAGATGAAATGGAAGCTCGCATCAGTGTGTTGTGCGAAAGAATGTGCCACCTAAACTTAAAGTTAAGTTCTACAAAGTGGTGGTTAGATTGACTATGCTGTATGGGATAGGGTGTTAGCAATTAAGAAAGCTCATGTTCAGAAGATGATGGTAGCAGAGATGCAGATGCTGAGATGGATGTACGGGTATACCAGGAGAGATATGATTCGAAATGGAGTGATTCAGGACAAAGTGGGAGTGGCCCCCGTGGAGGGTAAGATGCGGGAAGGAAGGTTGAGATGGTTTGGTCATGTGCAGAGTAGATGTACAAATGCCCCAGTGAGGAGGCGTGAGAGGTTAAGAGTGGTGGGCCTAAGGAGAGGGAGGGGTAGACCAAAGAAGTCTTGGGAAGAGGTGATTTGGCAGGATATGACGCAGCTTCAGCTTATCGAGGACATGACCCTTGAGATGAGGTTGTGGAGGTCGAGTATCAGGGTAGAGGTCCAGTAGATTGCCGTGAGAATTTCTTTTCCGTGCTAGGAGTATTATTATCTTTGTACATTTGCTTGTTTTTTTTAGATCTCTATTACAACTTGATTGTTTCTTTACTTCATTTACGTTATTATATTATTTTTATTACTGCCTATTATCATTGTTGTCTTTGTATCTTTTCTTGAGCCGAGCGTACATTGGTAATCGCCTCCCTACCTTCACAAGGTAGAGGTAAGGTCTGCAGACACTCTACCCTCCTCAGACCTCACCTGGTAGGATTATACTGGTATGTTGTTGTACTAGAAACTTACGGCTTCACTAAAAAAAAAATTGATTCGATTTGGTTCGGTTCGGTTCGATTCGATCCGTTTTTAGAATAGTTTTGACGCCCCTAATTTTTACTCTTAACCGATTTCTAGAGATTGAGTCCTAAAAATTAATTGAGAATGGGAAAGCTTTACTCTCTTGATGGGGGTATCCAGTCTAATCCGAATTAAAGGCCCGTGGATTTCGTACCAAATGTTTTTTTCCTTAAAAGACCAATAATAAAAACAAAAAAGTCAAACTCAAGACGACGACGCTGCAGGGTAGCAAAGTCCATCATTCCCGCTACCCCATTATCATCACTCTCTGTCCACTCTACATCATTTCCGATCCAAAACTCTCACTTAACAACACAAGAATGGGTAAAGGAGGTGGTTGTGTTCCCAGCAAGAAAAAGATTTCCAAATCTACCCTCCAAAACCCACCACCACCCATCCCTGCCAATTCCACCACAAACGACACCGTTTCCATAACCGAGCCCGCAAAAACCCAAAACCTCAAACTATTCATCATATTCTACTCAATGTACGGACACGTGGAGAGCTTAGCATTGAGAATCAAGAAAGGAGTTGAGTCCGTTGATGGTGTAGACCCATTTCTTTATCGGGTACCCGAAACATTATCCGAGGATGTTCTTGTTCAAATGCGGGCCCCGGTCAAGGATGAGTCAATCCCGGAAATACCCGACCCGGCAATGCTTGAAGAAGCTGATGGGTTCTTGTTTGGGTTTCCGACAAGGTATGGGTGTATGGCGGCCCAAATGAAAGCGTTATTCGATTCGACGGGGCAGTTGTGGAAGGAGCAGAAACTTGCGGGGAAGCCTGCTGGCTTTTTTGTTAGTACTGGCACTCAAGGAGGCGGACAAGAGACCACTGCGTAAGCTTTTCAGTGACTTTTGACTAGCTGTTTTGATTCTTGATAATTGTCCAATCTTGTGGAGTCTGTTGTTATATACTCACGAGGGGGTTCCACTAGGCACCAAGTTTGATATAGAAAGGAAGACTTTTGAAATTTGTGCTTATATATTAATGAATGTCGCTGTAAATCTTTTCATAAAGTTGAATTCTTTCCAAATATAGAAAGGTATCATTCTTTTTTAGTGTTATATGAATTGGGATGGAGGGGATAAATATGATCAGTTTTATCTAGGCATGATGCATAATTAGACACCTTAACGTGACCTCAACTTGCAACTAAGCACCAAAACTTTGAGAATGCACATCTAGACACCTCAACTCGTCCCCCCACTGTGTCTAGTGGACACCCGACGCTGACGTGGCACATAAACGTTGGAGGTATCTAGATGATCATTTTGTAAGTTGGAGTGTTCAACTGACACAGTGGGGACGAGTTGAGGTGTCTAGGTTTGCATTCTCAAAGTTGGAGTGTTTAGTTTAAGTGTCTATCTATGTATTTTGCCTTTTATCTAATTTGCCAACATTTTGGAAGTAGGTAATCCTAGTATTCGGCAGGCTATATGTGTGTGTCTGCATAGGCAGAGCTAGGATTTCGACTTTATGGGTTCTGAATTTTAGAACGACAGACTGCAAGTGCTAATGACTGGGTTTTAAACTCAATATTTGTACCTATTTAGTGAATGTTTTAATACAAATACACTGTTAGAGCAAAAGCTACTAGGTTCGGCCGAATTTAAACTCAATATTTGTACATATTTAGTGAATTCTTTTAAAACAAATACACTGTTAGAGCAAAAGCTACTAGGTTCGGCTGAACCTGTATCTGGGTT
This sequence comes from Lycium barbarum, assembly GCF_019175385.1. Taxonomy (NCBI): domain Eukaryota; kingdom Viridiplantae; phylum Streptophyta; class Magnoliopsida; order Solanales; family Solanaceae; genus Lycium; species Lycium barbarum. The sequence goes on from NC_083348.1 coordinate 57,921,804, forward strand.
TCTAGCTCCGCTCCTGTGTGTCTATGTGCGTGTTGTGTATATAGAGTTCTAGACCGAGGAAGTGGGTGCACACGCACATATGATGGATCCTCTTCTGGTCCACCTTCTATTGTGATGAGTGTCTAGCTGGAGTTCTAAACACAATTAAGGTGGAATGATACTTTTCCTTTTTGTGGTAAGACGTAGTTATATAGGAATAGCGTAATACCTGATATTTTGCTCCATCACTGTTCTTCCAAGTAATAGAGGAGAACATGTGAAAATTAGGCTTTTGAGAATCACTGCTCTTCAGTGATGTAGATTAGCTGAAGTTTTCATTTCTAGTGGCGAATTGGCAATGTGTAACTTGAGACATTAGAAGAGTACTGTTTTTTCCCCTTAATATAATGAATTTATCTGAAGTAAAAAAAAAAAAAAAAGGGCAGCCCGGTGCACTAAGCTCCCGCTATGCGCGGGGTCCGGGGAAGGGCCGGACCACAAGAGTCTATTGTACGCAGCCTTACCTTGCATTTCTGCAAGAGGCTATTTCCATGGCTCGAACCCGTGACCTCCTGGTCACATGGCAGCAACTTTACCAGTTACGCTAAGGCTCCCCTTCAATGAATTTATCTGAAGTAAAATTGTGAAAACAACCCACACATGGAACAAACCAATTTTTGTAAAAGGAAAGAAATCATCGATCTTATGTAATCTATAATGCTTTTATAGAGAACACAATTTTAGAAGCTACCGTCCATCCCAATGCAGATGGATGAAGGAATCCATTGAGAGCGCCTAAAGCTCTATCGCCTAAGAAGTCTACAAACCAGGGTCCTACAGAAAACGAAGCACCATTCGCTTTCCCTAAAGAGGCTTCCAATACTGAGATGTAATATTACCATATTGTAGCAAAAAGAGCACAATTTTCAAGGAGCTTTCCTGACCAAAATCCTTTATTATCAGAATAAACATGTCTTCCACACTCCTGATTAAAATTGTCTTCCATGCATTGACCTTATTCAAGTGATGAAATGACTGTCCTCGTGTAGTAAAGTACACTTGATAGTCCTCATGCGGAATGAAAGAATTCTTGTTGCATACTCTTGAGTCTCTTAAGAATTTGAACAAGCTGCCATTTGTAATCCATAATATCGTTCAGAAAATAGCTGCTTGTTATAAAACTGGGATTTTACTGCTGACCAATGGCATCACTCTTCCTTAACTTGAGAACTGTACCGTCTGTCTAAACAGGGAATGGAGCTAAGTGCCAGTCAACACTAGATTATGTTTGGAAATTTTTGTTTGAGTGAATTGTTAACCTTGTCTGTATACCCTGCTGTGGCCTGTGGGATGGGTGTTTCTGTGAACAAAATTCCAAAAAAGAGTAGGTGAATTTTCGGTAAGCTCTTTCTAGAGCTTGCCTAGGTGTTTAACTTGGCATTTCAGAATTTAACTAAAGGTACAAAATTGCAAAACAATCAGTCACCTTCCAAGATATGAAGCTGCTGAATAGGCTAGATGAAAAACTTGAGATATCTTAGAATTACTCCATGAATAACTTGAATAGTCATCCACTGATGTGGAAGTAGATTTCAGGAAGATGTGAGCAAAACCCGTCGAGGAATGGTGCGCACGTTGTTGTTAACTTGGATGGTGACTGTCATTGGTGACTATGATGGGAAATCACACTTAACACCTTTCAGTTTGGACTTTGGAGATTCCGTTTATAGTTGTTCAAAGTTATTAGCTCATGGTTAAGTGGCTGCATTGAGTTGAGTATTACATCAAATGGTACATTTAAGTAGAATGGAAAACCTGATGCTCTTTCAAGGGAAATGGAGGAAGCAATTTGATATAAAAAATTGAGGGATACCATTTTCTTTTCCCTTTTCTTCTTTTGGTCTTAGAAATTGGAGGGTCAGCAGATAGATACCATTACACCTTGAGTCCTTGCGTGTATTGTATTGTTTTGGTCTCTGTGTGGTCATTGGATTTTGCTTCGCAATTAATTGTTTATGTTTAAAAATTAAAATAGTCAGGAACTAGGTCTATTTAAGATGGTGATATGCTACTGCTACTCCTGAGCCTGCTGAAATCCCACTTTTTATTGGTCGTAAGATATTAATTTTAATGACTAGTTTTATTTCCTCGTATCAGAAAGAATGATAATGAGTGCTGATTGAGCAGGTGTGCTTTTTAAATTTCTAGTTTAATTTAGAATAAATTTCATCTATTCCAATTATTTGGGCGGACAGGCCTGTGTAATGAGGTACGCTGAGAATTCACATAGCCGACCCTAATTGTTTTTGAGATTGAGGTGTAGTTGATCACATTATTATCATTTCTAAAAAAAATAAAAAAAAAATCCTGATATTGCACAAAATTAATAAATAAAAACTTGAATTTTTGAGGTATTCATGTTTTAGAGCCCGTTTGGATTGGCTTACAGCTTAAAGCTGTTTGGAGCTTATAAGCTGAAAAAAATAAGTTGGGGTAGTCCAACTTATTTTTTTTGGCTTATAAGCTGTTTTCAGCTTATAAGCTGATTTAGATAAATTAAGTCAAATGGGTCCAATTATTTTTTTGAGCTTATTTTAAGCATAAAATGACTTTAAGCTGGCCAGCCAAACACTCAAAAAAGCTGAAAACAGCTTATAAGCCAACTTATAAGCCAATCCAAACGGGCTCTTATTTGGATTTAAGACCTTATTGGTGCAATCATATAGTTTACGCGTAATAGGAAAAACACCTGATTACTTTGTAAATTTTGCTGCAGTAAGAGGTTCAAGTAGGTTATTAGTTGAGGTGCACGCAAGCTGGCCCAACACCATGGTTATTAAACAAAAGAGTGTCAAGTAGTTAGATAGACTTATTGCTTCTCAAGCCACACTAGCTTTGTGAAATACCTAATCCAGTAGACTAAAATTCATGTATTCGTATTTCTTAGGACTTGCTTGTCACCGATCACCCCTTACCTTTTTTTCTTTTTGAATTTTTTATGGGTGGGTCTCTTTACATAAACCCACTTACCTTTTTTTTCTTTTTGAATTTTTTATGGGCGGGTCTCTTTACATAAACAGGTTCATGTGCTAGCTTCTAGTTTATAAGATAGCCCATTATTTTGACGGTACTCTAGAAACAATCTAGAATTGTTTAATTACATAAAGTCTATGTTGCCTGTTTTAATATTACCTACTCGAGAAGGAAGGATTAATATAGTCAAATGGTTATTCATGAACTAGAAGCATAAACAACATAATAAAGAATCATTCCGAGCTCTGTGACACCAGTAAGATAAATAATGAAAATCAAATAACATACTCAGTGAGAAAATAACAACACCTATAACGCCTAACACAATTTTGGAATTTCGGGCTACAGAATTCTTTTTACACTTAAGATATTCTCAAATTTTTGAGGTATTCATGTTTAGTTTTAAATTTTGTTTTATCTGTTAAAAAGTTTAGGACAAGTTGGTGCAATCATATACTTTATGTAATGCTAGTAGTGGCAATGCCTGATTACTTTGTAGATCTTATTGCAGTAAGGATTTCAAGTTAGGTTGACAGACTTAATTGCTTCTCGAGCCACACTAAGATCATAAAATACCTAATCAAGTATCGTAAAAATCACTCATTGCTATAAGTAGGAGTTGTTTGTCACCATTTACCTTTTTTCTTTTTTGAAATTAATGGAGCAGAATCTCCTTGTATAAATAGTCTTGCGTCTCTCTAGCTTCTTAGTTATCAGTAAGCCTTGTATATTGCCTGTGTCAATGTTACATCATTGAAAAGTAAGGAAGAGGACACTGCTTATTGTTGTGATATTTATATGTAGTTGGACAGCTATCACCCAACTAGCCCACCATGGTATGCTCTTTGTTCCCATTGGATACACATTTGGAGCTGGTATGTTCAAAATGGATTCCATCCGAGGGGGTACTCCGTATGGTGCTGGTGTCTTTGCTGGTGATGGAACAAGAGAGGCTAGTGACACGGAGCTGGCGCTTGCTGAACACCAAGGCAAATATATGGCTGCAGTAGTCAAGAAGCTGGTTCAGGGTTGATGACATTGTCTCAAAAACTTATTTTTATATTCAAACACAAATATTCGTTATTTTTTCTTTTGTAGATTGATTTCATCTCCATTTTATTGTTTTTGGCGCTTCACTTCTGATTGGATATGAAGATGCTTATTATCTTCTTTACATCTACTGCGTTGTTTATTATCCTCTTCCCCAACGCCCCTCTGGTAACAGTTTTTGCATATTCTACATTTCCTTGTCAAACATTTTTCTTGTGTAAAAGTTTGTACATGGTTCTGATATTTCTTGCCTACTCATTATTGTATTATTGAAGATATCCATTGATATAGGAACTTTTTAGATTTGTTATACCACTCTCAGGGATTTTCGTTATTCATTTTCCGTTACCTTTTGCTTATTTGGGTGCTATACCCTATCTGTTAAACAACTTTTGTTTTACCAGTGGAAGCGTTGTAATTTGGTTTCCATTGGTGCATGTTCCAATTAGGGTCCTGGACTGGCTGTTCTCCTAGCTTTTCCGACCTTCGTTTGGTCATCTTGTCTTCATTATTTTCATTGTTGGTGCACCCAGGGAGTGACTTAAATCTCAATAGAGAAGAAAACTTGAGTGGTCAAACTGTTCCCCAAACCTGCATTGGTAGGAGGTATCAGGAACCTTGTGAAATAGTTGAGAGGCATCCAAGATGGCTGTTTGTGTCTAGAACTTGAACTTGTTTCTGACGAGGTATATGTTCTGGTATACATTATTTTGAAGAATTTGTACGACTAAACAATCGGAGAAATGGGTTTTTTTAGCCCTTTACAATTTGTTTGATTTTGTGATTTTTTTATAAGTGATCTTCATTTTTTACATATAAGAGATCTAAAAAGTCACATAAAGATCTAAAAAAATCATTTTCTTTTATTCAAATTATAAGAGGGCAAGAAATCTCTTTCAAATATCCATATGACATCCGTTCATTATGTGAAGACAAGAAGGGAGGTTTTGACTAACTTTTATGTGGATGTTCTCCCTACAAGTGTGTACTAGAAGGTCTTAACTTATAGGTGGTGTCGTGTAAGTATTGAAAACATCTCGTCTCGTTATAAAGGAGGACCAGTGTTGACTCTGGAGTCTTTTGGAAAAGTAAATTTGATGAGATCCTTGGTAACTTTCAAATAAGACAGACTTACATTACATCCCCACTTTGACTTGATAAGTGGCAGAACAAGCCATTTTTTTTTATTTTTTTTTGGCAAGACTATTCCCGCAATTAAATTTGCTCATTTGACCTTTATTCTTTTATAAGTTCAGAAATTAATTTTTTAATTTTTATACAAGGTTGAGGCAACAAGAAGCTAGACGAGTATTTGCAGACCTTCTATCCCATCGGCTACATCTCCATTGAACCAATCAAACATCCACTTGAAACGGCATAACCATCAGAATCGACTACAACTTCATTGACTGAGTAAACTGGTGCCTATATTTTTCTAGGCCCTGGTACTAACTAGCCGTGGGAGGCAGGGGCTCTACCAAAAGGCGCGTAAGCACACAATCAAATAGGTGAGCACTTACCTGCATAGACTTTGCCAATACATAACATAAATATTACATCGAATGTTTTATCCACGTCCTGCAATCTCTTGAAATTTGTGGACACTTAAAAAATTTAAAGCAAAATATCAACTAGTTGGATTAAACTTTAGTCCTGATGGTACATTTTATTAGTTTTCACTAGTTGCTAGGACTCGTCTAAATTTGCTTAGACACGTTTATGTAATAAGAATTAGTCAAATGGAATGGATAGCAAACTCACATATCATTTTTTTGCGCGGATTGCCCTTCTTGGTGTGGTCTTTAAATTTTGCCCCTCATATTTGTGGTCTTTAAATTATGCCCCTCATATTGCTGGTCTTTAATTTTTGCCCTTCGCATTGCAACACTGAACGTTCACGCAGAAATCATGAGGTTCTGAGTTCGAATCCCCGCTCAAGCATAAATTAAAAAAGAAAACTGCAAGGCAAGGTTTGGGTCGCGTGTATGCCGGACCCGGCATAAACTTATGAAGGAATTACCAAAGTTATGCCGGACCCGGCATACTCATGCCTTATGGGCAGACTTGGCATAAGTATGCCGGGTCCGGCATAACTTTGAGATCTCATGTCAACTTTTTACAGTTTTTTAGTGACATCAAAATGCTCTATTAAAATTCAAGTGGTTTTTGTGTCAATGTGGCCTAAAGACTTTCTTTGCTACATTTCCTGTATTGGATATATTATAACTGCTCTTGTTAATATATTATGGGGTAGTGTTAGAAAAGAGTAGTTGTCGTGATTTTGTTCCATTATATCTAAGCCTAGTTTTTTCATGAGTATTAACACTATGATAATTGTTGACAGCATTTACATAACGATGAGTGGAAGAGGCCACAAAGTTTTTACCATGAAGCCTTTTAGTTCTATAATAATATTGGAAGGAGGACAATGAAATTCTTCCTAGGTACCCTCATCCGGTGGGGGCATACTTTTAATGGACAAACTTTTATGCCGGACCAGGCATAAACTTGGGAAGTAATTACCAAAGTTATGCCGGACCCGGCATACTTATGCCAAGTCTGCCCATAAGGCATAAGTATGCCGCGACCGACATAAGTTTGGTAATTCCTTAACAAGTTTATGCCGTTGGGGGCATACTTTTAATGGGAAAACTTTTATGCCGGATCCGGCATAAACTTGTGAAGGAATTACCAAAGTTATGCCGGACCCGACATACTTATGCCAAGTCTGCCCATAAGGCATAAGTATGCCGGGTCCAGCATAACTTTTGTAATTCCTTCACAAGTGTATGCCGGTTGGGGCATAGCGAATTTAAACTCTGCCTTGAGATTTTTTTAAAAAATTTGACTGTGTGAGGGTTCCAACTTGGAACCCATGGAGTTTAGTCAAAGGGCAAAACTTAAAGATTTCAAATATGAGGGGTAAAATTTAAAGACCACCCCAAAAGAAGGGCAATTCAGCGAATTGCTCCACCTAACCTAGGACTGCACATAATCGCTATCGTTGCTATTGGCGAAATTTAATTATTTATCCGTACTTATATTACACTAAATTAATGAAAAACAGATCGGTACTTATATTACACTAAATTAATGAAAAACAGATATGTACTATAAAATTATCATTTAAATAATAATTAAATGATATATAAACAGGTAAGTGGAAAGTAAGCGCAATGATTTCATATGGTCGACTTGAATTAATATATATTTTGATTGAGGCCGGCACCTGAATGGCACTTTTGTTATCCAAAATTTTCAAAAGGGGTTGTGGGACCTGTGATAGACCAAAATGAATTAATCGTGCAGCCCTACACGATTTATCCCCAATTTATTAACATCCTCTATTTTCCATCCGTTAACTTAAAAAAAAAAAATTAAAGGGCAAATCGTGGACCAGTACACGATTTTTCATAATTCTTTTTGCAAATCGTGTAAAGCCACACGATTTGCAAAATTAAATATCCTATGCTTTACTTTTTTGGAGAAAAGCTTGAATATGTTTCTATGATCTCCTTTGAATTTTTTTAATATTAAAGTTCTTTATCAAGTTTATATAGTTGTTGAGAATCGTACTGATGCTTTGTTCTTCATACATATTGGATACATAAATGTTTTTTTAGTTGTAGTATAAAAATAACTCTATTTTGTATGATATTTACAGAATGCGGTAGGGATATAAGAGGAGATTGTCCAATGTAGATCTAAAAGAGAGCGTCGACAGACTGGTTGTGGCACGGGTGGGAAGAAGGGACAATGTAAAAATGTCTAGATGAACATAGCATCAATACGTTTACATTCCTAACCATGCGAGCAGGTGCTAAATCGTCTAGACATTTTTACATTGTCCCTTTTTCCCACGCGTGTCACAACCAGTCTGTCGACGCTCTCTTTTAGATCTACATTGGGCAACCTCCTCTTGTATCCCTATCGCATCCTGTAAATATCATACAAAATAGAAGTTATTTTTATACTACAATTAAGAAAACGTTTATGTATCGAACATGTATGAAGAACATAGCATTAGTACGTTTCTCAACAACTATATAAACAAATTTATAAAGAACTTTAATATTGCAAAAATTCAAAGGAGATCACAGAAACATATTCATGCTTTTCTCCAAGAAAGTAATAACTCTTAGGCAGCATAGGATATTTAATTTTGCAAATCGTGTACTGGTTCACGATTTGCCCTTATTTTTTTTATTTTTTTAAGTTAACGGACGGAAAATAGAGGCCGTTAATGAATTGGGGGTAAATCGTGTAGGGTTGCACGATTAACCCATTTTGGTCTATCACAAATCCTACAACCCCTTTTGCAAATTTTGGATAAAAAAGTGTCATTTAGGCGCCGGACTCTATATTTTGATGCCCACAAGCTATTTTGCTGTGATAATTAACATGGAAAATACTACTATTTAAATTATACACATTTAGATATTAAGAAAATTAACACAACATTAGATATATTAGTGTCTATGAACGTGTCTCGCACATTAATAATAGCACGCAGATGTTCAGGCAATCAACATTAACTATACTATTCCCCTGCGTTTTCCACAAGTGTATATCGTCTGTCAGTAAAGTACTAGCAATATTTCATAATGAACCAATTAAATAATACCGTAAAGAACGAATAATTCATTTATCATCTATTTTAAGTAATAATTAAGTTTTAAAATGGTATAACAACATGCATATATATAGATGAATATTAATACATATGCACAAATGTTATTTGTCTATTAAGTGGAATTATGTGAGCATGATAAAATAGTAAAAAGTAAAAGGGGTGTAAAAGTGACACGTGACCAAAAACATAATTAATACCTGTTACTTGAAATGACTTCATCTGTTGTGATGCAATTTTTATGAGCAGGGGCAAAATAGAAAAGGTACGAATATATTTAATACTAAGATACAGTAAGATTCTACTTTTAACTAATGGAAATGGCAAGTGCTTTGACCAAATTGCTCTTGGTTGACGATCCACTTCTTCAACTCATGTTTTTATATAGTTTAGTTTTAAAAAAAAAAATTGTCTATTACAAATTAAAAACAAAAAAAATGGAAGAAATTGCACGAATTGTCCTTCAAATGGGCTGCTATTTAATTTTTGCCTTTAACAATTAATTTTAGGAATAATTTTAATAATATACAATTCAGCATAAAATATTATATCCATGTAGTTGTATTTTTAATTTACATCTGTATAGCCAACTTTTTTTTTCAAAAGAGTGTTTATACACACGATATACAACATTATACACTTGTTGTAAATAATGTGTCGATCTTATATAAAAGTGTATAATAATGTATAAAAGGGTTTTTTTGGGTAATATTAAAAATATGAGTCATTTCAGGTAAATATTTTTTCCAAATAGACATAGGTTGTTATTTTTCCTAAATTTTATGCCTAGTGGCCATAAGTTTTTAATGGTGCAGAACATAACTTGTGAGGTATTGTGATGCAGAAATATAAATTTGTACCCCACAATTTTTTTTTAGGGACAAAAAATAAACAACAACACAAATAAGGGCATAAATGACAATGAACCTAAAAAATGGGGAGAAAGTTTTGGTAGGACCCACAGCACACATGTGTATCCCCACCTTATTTTTTTATTTTTTACATGAGTAGGAGGTGGATCTCGTAATTCTTCATGTGGATCCCACCTTAATTTTTTTTATCTCGGCTATTATGAAAGAGTGGGCCCCACCTTAAATTTGTTTTATTTTTATTTGTACTATTATCGAAAAGTGGGCTCTAACTTAATTTTTTAACACTTTTCTACTATTATAGAAAAGTGGGCCCACCTTAATTTTTTTTAAATTTTTTTTACTACTTTCTCTATTTCAATTTATGTGAACCTATTTCTTTATTAGTCTGTGTAAAAAAGAATGATCTCTTTCTATAATTGGAAACAATTTACCTTTATGAAATGATTTATGTGAAAATTTCATAAATATACGATTGAGTCACTTACATTGCAAAAAAATAGCCTAAAACTTACATTGCAAAGCTCTAACCCAAAACTCCCCTCTCTCTCCACTGCCTCCATCTTTTTCGTTTTTTAATTTTTTTTAATTTTTTGTTTTGTTGGAGAAGGCACTGCCTCCTTTTTTAATTTTTTTTAATAGAGTATTATAATTCATATACCCATACGCACCCATATACAATATTATACAACATTATAATTCATATTCTCAAATACAATATTATGCACTCATATACAATATTATACAAAAATTATAATCCATATACCCACATACATTCATATACACCTATATACAATATTATAACCCTTATATCCATATACACTTGTATGCAATATTATACACCCATATACATTCATATACAATATTATACACCCATATACAATATTATAACTCATACATCCATATACATCCATATACACTGATACATAATTATACATACTTATACAATTATATACACTTGTATATATAGTATTTAAAAATGTATCAACATTGTATAGGTATGTATAAATAATGATAACACATGTTTACAGTAAAGAAGAAGAAGAAGAAGTGAGAAATCCACTAAATACCGGTACACAATGTATCAATCTTGTTTAATAGTATATAAGAGATGTTTATACATCCATATACACTACTATAGAAGAAGAAGAATTCCAAGAATTCCACCAAATACATGTAAACGATGTATCAATCTTGTATAATAGTATATAAAAGTGTTTATACATGCCTATACGCTATTATAAAATATTATACAAATGAATCGTATCAATGGAGCTTCACATGTTCTTCTTCTTCCTTGAACTTCTTTTGAAATTTAATTCAAATCTAACTCAAATCTGCTCCAAATCACTTCAAATTTAAGTTTTGAACTCTTGTTGGTGTTTCCAATCAATTAGAACAATACCCAGTGAAGTTTCCAAGCAAACCCAGCAACACTTATTTAAAAAATAATCTCAAATTTCACATCCGAGTTTAACTTTCAAACTCGAAGTCTATGATACGGCTCAAACTTAAAGCTTAAGCTCTTCAATGGAGTTTTCTTTTTAATCAATCAAATTTCAAATATGAGAAACTTGAGCTCCATCAATGGAGGTTTTCTGATTATTTTCAGTAGCATATGAGATTCGGGGAAATTTTTAAACAACTGGGATAGTGGAGATCTTTACAAAAAGACATGGGTACGGGGCGGGGGAGATGGCTGCAAATGAGATTTTGGAGTGAAGTCCTCTGAAGCTTAGATGCAACAGTCGTAGCATTATTGGGCTTAGAGAAGGAAAGAAAGTTTAAGTTACACGCAAAGTCGGTCAAATAGTGTAAGAAAGTAAAATATGGGCCTAATTTGGTAGCATTGTTGCCCCAATTGATATACAATGTAATTAATCCATGATTTATAGCCACACAAACCATATGTGTCTCATTTAATACCACAAGTTTAAAAGTCTTCTTCTCTTTCTTAAACTCCGTGTCCAATCAAATGGGTTCACATAAATTGAAACGGAGGGAGTATTATAGAAGACCGTTTAGATTTGGTCTTCTTGATGTTATTCCTCATTATTGGTGTGAGACGTATGTTTCTAAACTTATACCCAAAGATATAAATTTTAAATCTTTTGCTTTTATGACTTCTTTAGTAGTTTTTGTGTTCAATTTAAATCGTTATTTCTTTTTTCCCGAACTTCTCTTCTTTACATTTTCTCTAAGCGTACCTTTATTATTTTATGAACTTATTATCATTATTTAAATATTCTATTTTTTTTGCTATTGCAATTGTCTCCTACTTCTTCACGTGGACTCCACCTTAATTTTTTCCTAGCAATTGTCTCATACTTCTTCACGTGGAGCCCACTTTTTTTTTTTTATAGTTATCTCCTAATTCTCCACGCGGCCCCCACCTTAATTTTTTTAATCTCTACTATTATAAAAAAAGTGGACTCCACCTTAAATTTGGTTTTTTTAATTAAGCTCCACCTTAAATTTGATTTTTTAATAATTTTTCTACTATTAAAGAACATTAGGGCCCACCTTTTTTTTTTCCCTATTGACTGACGGCGATCCCCTTTCCCACTATATAGAAACACATGTTTCTATACAGTAGTAATGTCAATATAGATATATAGATTATGAATGTAGTATAGGGTCTTTTCTTTAAAGGAAATTGCTGTATAAACGCGATGATCTAATAGCATTAATAAAAGACAAGTGTTTTGAATCAAAATAGATTTTTTAGCATCAGAACGGATGATTAGATTGTAACCTAAAGAAAATATGTATATTAACCAAGAATTAAAATCCTTGCGAATAAATCCAATCATACTCAATACCAGCACATTATCATAAAACACCAAAAATATTAGAAGCGAAAAAAGAAAATTATATGTACTACTTTGTTTATCAAAATCTATCAATAGTTTTGCAGTGATTCAAACATATAAGGTAGGATGAAAAGAAATTAAACGCGATTAATTACATCTTCAAAAACATGTTTATGTTCATCACATACATGATACACCCAATAAGTAAGTATAGAAATTTAGATTAAACCTTCCAGGCCCAACCTTCAGCAGAGAAGGGAAGCACCGGAGATATTGCCAATATATAGTCAATAGTCACATAAACATTGAATAGACAAGGAAGCGGGATCGTACGTGCTGAAACTAAAAAACATTACCAAAACTGCTTATTAAACAACTCAATGTAACTTGCTATTAACCACTTTCCGATAGCTTAGGTGGTTCTTGTATGATTCTAATTTTGAATGTAAAATTTGCCGATACCCTTTTCTCATGCTGACCCCATAAATAGTACTCCAATTTTATTTAACTATGAGCTAAATAGGACTTCTAATAATATGAATCATAATGGAAGTTAACTTTAATAGAAGAATATGAACTCTTGTGGATATCAACGGTAAATCTTACTAAATATTACGATTCTATCTAATTAATAAATTCTTTTGAAAAAATAATTTAACTTTTAAGGGTGTAAAAGCTTGTGAACATTGGGATTATTTTCGCCGAATCAACATTTAGTGTTCTAACATTCCTGCCTTTTATAATAACATTGCGAATTGAATGTATAATTCTTCAATGAAGTCATCAATTCTTCAATGAAGTCATTTGCAAAACAAATTTATTATCATGAGGTAAAACATTAGAGAAGCCGTAAATCATCAGTCACGTACTAAGCATCAATTAAGAACATCACTAAATTAGAAAGCACTGTAAATTAGAGGCAAACTAAACAAAACATTTAAACCATAAAGATGTCAAAAACACATGATAAGCAATTAATTAGATGACTGTGCATATATATATATATATAGATGATTGTGTGTTTAGAACTCATCTTTGTAATTAGATTGTCACCTAATATGAACTTTAACATGTTATTGCGGCAACAGTAAATGTGCCAATGAAACTCTATATAAAAGGTGGATCAAAGATTTCTTTTTCATGCCAAATTCGTATAATGACATATAAGGAATTCAGGAATGCGTAAGACATAATAGTCAAAATGGCTAAAAAGTTGAACTTAGAATTAATAGTCGTTCTTTTAGATTTAAGATATATGGTAAAAAAGAAATAGGATTAGAGCTCATTAAGGCTATAAATTCGTTCAATTTTTGAAGGGTATTTTGGTCATCCAACATTTATATTCAAGTTTTAAAATAACTAGTATCTATGTTCGTGCGTTACACGAGAACGCATACTGAAAATAATAAAATTTCAATTGCATATATTGAAAATGTTCATATACAGTATGAAGTTTAATAACCTGTTTCTTAAATTAAAAAAACCACTTAAAAATTCTTGTGTTATAGCTTTACGCACTCTGGGTATGATTCTTGTGTAATTTGAGTGAGCATATTGAACTTTCACTGGTTCTTGTTCCTCTAGTCCTTCAATAACTATGAGTCATGCGCTTTAGTGTTGGATTCCTTTCTTCTTCTTTTTCCTTAAAACAATCGCACGTTGTGGCTATTATATTGATCATATTTTAGCAATTTGTTAGTAGCTTCAATTTGGATAAGAAATCATAAAAAAATACTATAGAACTGATTGAAGGGTTTTTTTTAAAATCAAAAGTCCACCATGATGGTGGCCAAGCCCGAATTGATTGAAGCTTTGCGCCTCTATTCATCATCATGGTGGTTGGGGTTAGTCTGATACCCAGTTCTATTATTGATATGTTTTCTTATGTTACGGGAAAGGATGATTTCCACGATCTTTAACAAAATAACATCTTATACAAATTCTATTAACATAAAACATTAGATTCCTAGTTATTTAAATCAAGACGTCCTTGAAAAAAGTTTAAATCATTATACACGTCTTTAATCACTTCCAGTAGGGAATTATTATGTTAACACCGTAGTATATTCATATGTAAACAAAAACTTCTTTAACTAAAAGTTTAATTATTACTACTTGCTCCTCTAATCACAGTCCACTACAAAGCTGTTCGTAAAATCCAAGTTGGAAGTCTTGAATAGTTTTTAATTTCATGTAAATTTTGAAAACATTCTTTTTGAAGTACAAATTTTCAAAATAAATATTAAAGTATACAGAAAGTTAGTGTAGTTACCTTATCCTTATGACCTCCGATGATCAATCATGTCAGATTGCCTATAATATTACTTTTTTTTTTCACTTACTTTATATATATATACACACACATTTGTATATATCTTGTATATTCTCCGACGGTGATACTATAAACCAAATTACATGATAACCAAATTCTTTGACGTATATCAATCTCCTGTTTACGTAAAAGATCAAAATGTTTGCTCAAACGTAGTGTAGTTAACATTAAACATTAGTTCCTTTGAGTACTGACAATGCACTTTTCAATATGGGAAACATAAAAACCCAAAGGCATAGGATCAACTTGGAAAAGAGAGTATCAATAGCCAGCATGAGAAAACACATGCTCTTTCTGTGATCATGGCACAACGATTGAAAGCTTGCCATCAATAATCTACTGTGATCAACAATTTTAATATATCTAATGTGTCATGTCTGAATAATAGTCCATTGCAACATTGCCATATGATATTAAATATATACCTTTTCGGATTGAGCATATTGAGATCTCGAGGGATATAGCCTCACGGTAAATTCTTTTTGATATAGAATTGTCTTAGCGTTGATTTAAAACTCCCAAATAAACTCCTAGATTTTAACCGAAGGACATTCATAGTCATGATCTGAATATAAAACGGAAAAAAAAGTTCCTATCAAAATTAAAAGTGAACGCCCACCCGACGATACATCATTAGCAACTGTGGTCAGATTTGAATTAGCTCCACAATTCTTACTATTTCCATCCATGTTGCAAGCTTCCATAATTTATCTCTTATAGATTTTTGATGTGGCATCACAACACCAGTAGAGGAATCAATCAACCTTAAAAGCAATAATTAATATTGAAAGAACCACATCATAAAATAATATTCTCTTAATTTCATCCTATCATTACAAAACACATGGAAAAGTAAGAGGGATATTACATGCTTCCTGGATTAAAAAAAAAAAAAGATAAACAGAAAGTGGCTTAAAATTTAAGCAAATCTTCAAAGGGAATAAAAGAAAAAATATTCGATTTTCATTAAATCTTCAGTTTTCACGAGAACACACAAAAATATACAATACATAATATATATGGTGTATGCATCAATTGACCATAAATTCAAAGGCTATTGGGGGCTTTGATAACATGGACTCCAATCTGTGAAAGATAATGAAGGCGGCGAGCGGTTGCTCGTCGTGTATGTAATAAAGGCACCTTTAATCTTATCACATCAATTAGTAATTGAATCAAATTAAGTGATCTATTTGATTTCAAAGCTCAAAATTTTAGTTTTGACGTGCTAAATAGTAGTGCCAAAAATTGGATTTTTTGGATGACTCAGTTTAAGTAGTTACAATTTTAACCAACATGAGCTTATCTAATTAAAGGAGTAATTTAGCTTTTATATGGCATAAAATCGATCAACATCTCGAAGATATTTTCGTCAATTAACATTTAGAGTTTTAAGATTCATGGTAAATATTACAAAACGAGTGTGTACATATATATATATATATATATATATTGAGGATTATGATCACATACACCTAAAATATCTTTAAAATTTGAATAAACTGACCCGATTCAACCTTAAACAAACAAAGGGTAGCACTGGAGATCTTATGGACATGTAGTCTATTCTAAAAAAAATTATAATCACATGCACCAAAATATTAGAGCAAAAACAAATTAACCAAATCAAAAAACTTTCATTTAGAGAAGGAAACATGGATGTTGCTAAAAGTAACTTACCAAAGGTTTTAAGGAGTGCAGCTTATTAACACAGACTTCTAATTAACCTTACATGTAATAGACCCTAGACTATAAAACTAATTAACACGACTTCTAAGTGTATATATTCTGAGTCCTAATTGAATTACCTTTCATGGAATAATATGAATCCTTGTATGTATCCAATATGAATTCTAAATATTACATTTTTATCCAACATCAAATTGCACTTCTAAAAAAATATTTTGGCTTTCAAAGGGCATAAAAGTCGATCAACATTTAGAAGATATTTTCGTCATTCAAAATTTAGCGAAAATTATTCGTGCTTTTAATATATGTAGATACTATGCTCTATGTTCGTGCGTTGCACAAGAAATGCTTATTGAATATAATGAACTTTGCATATGTACATAGTACAAAGTTGAATAACCAGTTCTGTAAAATGAAATAAAAATAAATTTAATTCCCTATGTGAGATTGGTATAGTTTTGATACTACAAAATTAAGGTATAGGACACAATATCAAAAGAGCAGAAAGTTTGGAGCTTGATTACTATTAGAAATCCGACGAATTTTATTGGTGTAAGACAAAGTTCAATTGTTTGTCCAAAAATCTGACAATCATACTATTTTTAATTTACATCTGAAAAGTAAAATAAGTAGTGTAATTGTGCAAACGCATGAATTTAAATATTTTCCAACTCAAATTATATATGATAATACTTCTATTGAAAAGTCATCAATACTCCTTTGTTTACTATATCTCTTGATGATTGAATGAATTTTGATTCAACTGTATAGACCTACACTAAAATGTTAATCGATTTTTATGTTTAAAAAATTAATTCAAAGAGATAACATATTGGATAACGTTGTAATATTAAACTTTAACTAATTTTTTTAAAACTTTGAATTCAAATAAAATTCGGTCATCATGAATTTTCGTCAATCAGCCATGGATTTAAATATTTTCCAACTCACATATTTATCCAAAGATAGGACAAAATTCTTTGAACTCCAAAACTCGTATGCAAAAAAATTTCAAAACTCTAAAATGTTCAAACCATATTAGTAAAATTATCTTTCATTAGACGTAATTAAAGAGCACCAAAAGAAACAAAGACGAACAACTTTTGACATGCTTGTATCTAACTACAAACCGTAAAAATATAATATGTATGCAATTAATTATAAATTTTATAGTATGTAAATTTACTCGGCGAGAGGTTATGCAGCTTTACACCTCTAAAACCATCTGCCCTTGAAGAAAATTACAAAAAAAAAAAAAAAAAAACGGAGATAGAATGAGTTTTGGGTTGGGAGAGAAAGCAAATGATTGAAATTAAGTAAAAGATGAAGTATTTGTACCTTAACTTAGATAAATTACTAAACAAATTACTCATAAAGAACCATGATTGTGAAGGCTACAAAAAAAAAGGGAAAAAGATAAATGTTGGTTTTCAAGAATTAATAATTCAGTGAAGAAAGATTAAAAAATGAATTACTAAATAATTAACTGAAGAGAGAATATTTCTTTTACCTCCTATCACCTTTTTCTCTCCCCCAGTCTCAAACTTTCCACGGCGTGTTCCTCAATTAGTAAATTTTGCACCATTTCATTAACAATAGCATTTGTGACATGAATCAATCAGATCTTTGAAAATAAAAATAAAAATAAAAATAAAAAATCAAATCATAAATTAATTGCTGTTGTAAATATCCCAACTTGGTGGATATTCATTAATTTGGAAATATCCCAAAATATCCCAAATATCCCAAATATCCCAAAATATCCCAAAATATCTCCTTTGTATGTTGCTCCTATAAATAGGATGCACAGATGCAATGTTGAAAGAGCAGAAGTAATAGAATCTGATATCTCTCTACATATTCTCTCTACATATTTCTTCTGTGTATTTACTTCATAGTTTTATTTCATATCACGTTATCAGCACGAGACTCTGTCATCTCGAGCAAATACTTTACAAGCCTCGAAGGTATTGATTTCTTTGTTTTCCATTACTAATGGCAAATCTTTCTAGACGTGAATTTGTAGCCTTAGATATATCCGGCAATAGCTATATGTCTTGGATTCTTGATGCCGAGATTCACCTTAATACGATGGGTCTGGAAGACACCATCAAAGATAAAAATGAGGCATCAAACCAAAACCGTGCTAAGGCAATGATATTCCTCCGCCATCATCTTGATGAGAATTTAAAAATGGAATATCTCACGGTTAAAGATCCTCTTACGCTGTGGAATGATCTGAAAGATAGATATGATCACCTGAAGATGGTCATACTTCCACAAGCACGTTTTGATTGGCTCCATTTAAGGTTCCAAGATTTTAAATCTGTTAAGGCATACAATTCTACTATGTTTAAAATTATTTCTCAATTGAAATTATGTGGTGAAAATATTACTGATCTTGATATGCTGGAGAAAACATTCTCCACTTTTCCTGCCTCGAGTATGCTCCTGCAGCAGCAATACCGAGAGATGAAGTTCAAAAAATATTCTGATCTAATCTCACATCTTCTAGTGACTGAACAACATAATGAATTACTGATGAAAAATCATGAAAGTCGACCCACTGGTACTGCCCCATTCCCTGAAGTGAATGAGGCAAATTTTCGCCATTCTAGGCGTGGAAGAGGTCGTGGCCCCAGTCGTGGTCATGGTCGTGGTCGAGGAAGGAATTTTAATCATGATTCTCGTTTTGCACCATATAATACCCTTCACCACCAGCAGTGTAAAAGGAAGGATGAAAAACCTGAAGTTGTGCAAAAGAAAAATTCAGAAAATAATTGCTTCCGATGTGGAGGAAAAGGGCACTGGTCACGTACCTGTCGTACGCCAAAGCACCTTGTTGAGTTATATCAAGCCTCCCTCAAAAAGGCAGAAAAGGATGCCGAAGCAAATTTTATTTGTGAAGATAATGTTGAGCCCATGCATCTAGATGTGGCAGATTTCTTTGAACTCCCTGAAGGAAAAATAGATCATCTAATCGGTGATGGATCTGTATTAATTTAGATATTTCATATATGTCGTTTGTATTAGCTATTGTGATTATGTTTCCATATATATGTAATAAAGTGTGTGTAATACTTTGTCTAATCAAAATATCTACTTCGATGTTTACTTTGCCTATTCTTTCGTTTTGAAAAATATATGGAACATCCTCAAATATTATTTGGATCAATGACCAATCATGAAGCTATTTGTGTGATTGATAGTGGAACAACGCATGCTATATTCAAAGATGATAAATACTTTTCTAACTTGCGTAGAAAAAGGGGAAATATTAATACAATTTCTGGCAATTCGAAATTAATTGAAGGCTCCGGAAGAGCTACTATATTTCTACCTAAGGAGACGAAACTTGTTATAGAAGATGCATTATTCTCTTCTAGATCCCCAAGAAACTTGTTGAGTTTCAAAGATATCCGCCGTAATGGGTATCACGTTGAGACATTAAATGAAACAAATGATGAATATCTTATCATTACAAAGAATATCTCCGGCCAGAAATATGTTTTGGAGAAATTACCAACTTTGTCTTCTGGCCTGTACTATGCATAAATTAGTACAATGGAAGCACACTCAATCGTAAACCAGAAGTTTAACGATTCAGGAACTTTTGTGCTTTGGCATGACCGAATGGGTCATCCTGGATCAATAATGATGAGACGAATTATTGAAAATTCAAAAGGGCATCCACTTAAGAACCTGAAGATTCTTGAAAGTAGTGAATTTTCATGTGTCGCTTGTCATCAGGGCAAATTGATAACCAGGACATCACCAATGAAAGTTGACATTGAATCCCCTGCTTTTCTAGATCGTATACATGGGGATATATGTGGACATATTCACCCATCTTGTGGGTCATTCAGATATTTTATGGTTCTAATAGATGCGTCTTCGAGATGGTCTCATGTGTGTCTCATATCGTCTCGCAACCTGACGTTTGCGAAATTATTGGCACAAATAATACGCTTAAGGGCACACTTCCCAGATTATCCTATAAAGGCTATACGTCTTGATAATGCTGGAGAATTTACATCCCAAGCTTTTGATGATTATTGTTTATCAGTTGGGATAAAGGTTGAACATCCTGTAGCACATGTTCATACCCAAAATGGCCTTGCTGAATCATTTATTAAGCGTGTGCAATTGATAGCAAGACCATTACTTATGAAAACACGGTTGCCTACAACCGTCTGGGGTCATGCTATTTTACATGCAGCATCTCTTGTTCGTCTTAGACCGACTCATTATAATAAATACTCCCCGTCACAATTAGTATTTGGTCATGAACAAAATATTGCTCATCTCCGAATCTTTGGCTGTGCTGTATATGTGCCTGTAGCACCACCACAACGCACTAAGATGGGCCCCCAAAGAAGGTTAGGAATATATATTGGGTTTGAATCACCCTCCATTATTCACTATCTTGAGCCATTGACGGGAGATTTATTCACTGCCCGATTTGCAGATTGTCGATTTGATGAAACAAATTTTCCATAATTAGGGGGAGAGAGAAAAGAAATCAAAAGAGAAATTGCGTGGAGAGTTCCATCACTATCTCATTTTGATCCACGTACCCCTATATGTGAGCAGGAGATCCAGAAGATCATTCACTTACAGAAAATAGCAAATCAAATGCCAGACGGATTTACTGATTTGAAAAGAATAACTAAGTCGCATATCCCTGCAGAGAATGTGCCTATTCGAATTGATGTTCCAAAGGGACAATCTACTAGTGTCATAGCCTCTGAATCTCATCCACGCCTGAAGCGTGGTAGGCCATTGGGCTCCAAGGATAAAAATCCAAGAAAAAGAAATACAAACAAAGATCAGAATGACACTATGCAAGGATCTCATGAAGAGATTCAAGATCTGATTAATTCTGATATTCCTGAAGAAATCAGCAAACCCGAGACTTCAGTGAGTGAAGAACTATATCGTTCGAAAATTATGGTGAATAGTGTTTTTGCATATAATGTTGCACTAAATATTATAAAAGGCAGTGAGGATCAGGAACCTCAATCTGTCGGAGAATGTCGACGAAGATATGATTGGCCAAAATGGCAAGAAGTAATTCAATCAGAATTGAATTCACTTGCTAAACGTGAAGTTTTTGGACCTGTAGTCCAAACGCCTAATGGTGTAAAACCAGTTGGTCACAAATGGGTCTTTGTACGGAAGAGAAATGAGAGAAATGAAATTGTGCGATACAAAGCACGCCTTGTTGCACAAGGATTCTCTCAAAGACCCGGCGTCGACTATGAAGAAACATATTCACCAGTTATGGATGCTATAACATTTCGATACCTCATGGGTTTAGCTGTCTATGAAACCCTTGAAATACATCTTATGGATGTGGTTACAGCTTATCTTTATGGTTCACTTGATAATGAAATTTATATGAAAATTCCTGAAGGATATAAAATGCCTGAAGCATTTGGTTTAAAGTCTCGGGAAATGTATTCAATCAGAAGATCATTATATGGTTTAAAACAATCAGGGCGTATGTGGTATAATCGCCTAAGTGAGTACTTGATAAATGAAGGATATATAAATGATGCCATTTGTCCATGTGTTTTTATTAAGAAAACAAAATCAGGGTTCATAATACTTGCTATTTATGTTGATGACATAAACCTCATTGGAACTCCAGAAGAGCTCCAAAAGGCGATTGAATATTTGAAGAAAGAATTTGAGATGAAAGATCTCGGAAAGACAAAACTCTGTCTTGGTCTGCAAATTGAACATTTCGCAAAAGGGATCTTTATCCATCAATCTGCCTATACTGAGAAAGTTTTAAATCGGTTTTACATGGACAATTCGCATCCTTTAAGTACTCCTATGGTTGTTCGCTCACTTGAAGTGAGCAAAGATCCGTTCCGACCTCAGGAAGAAAACGAAGAGCTACTTGGTCCTGAAGTACCATATCTTAGTGCAATAGGTGCACTTATGTATCTTGCTAATGCTACAAGACCTGACATAGCATTTTCTGTTAATTTGCTAGCAAGATATAGCTCTTCTCCTACAAGGAGGCATTGGAACGGGATTAAGCATATATTCCGATATCTGAAGGGAACTAGCGATATGGGTCTGTTTTATACTAACAAAGGTAGTACAGATCTTGTTGGTTATGCAGATGCAGGTTATTTATCTGATCCACATAAAGCTCGATCTCAAACGGGCTATCTGTTTACATGCGGAGGTACTGCTATATCATGGCGATCGACCAAGCAGTCCATTGTTGCTACTTCTTCAAATCATGCTGAGATAATCGCTATTCATGAAGCAAGTAGAGAATGTGTGTGGTTGAGATCAGTGATACATTTCATCAGAGAAAGATGTGGCTTGAAGTGTGATACAAAAATACCCACAGTATTATATGAAGATAATGTTGCATGCATAGCTCAATTAAAAGGAGGTTTCATAAAAGGAGATAGAACAAAGCACATTTCACCAAAGTTATTTTTCACACATGATCTCCAGAAGAATGGTGATATTGATGTGCAACAAATCCGTTCAAGTGACAATCCTGCAGATTTGTTCACTAAATCTTTGCCAACTTCAACTCTTGAGAAGATGATATTCAAGATTGGAATGCGAAGACTCCGACATCTGAATCTTGGTCTTCGTCAGGGGGAGTGAAATACGCGTTGTACTCTTTTTTCCTTAACCAAGTTTTGTCCCATTGGGTTTTCTTGGTAAGGTTTTTAATGAGACAGCTCTCAAAGCGTATTTCTAGATATGTACACTCTTTTTCCTTCATTAGGACTTTTTCCCACAGGGTTTTTTTTTAATAAGGTTTTAACGAGGTACATCATCTATTAATGGACATCCAAGGGGGAGTGTTGTAAATATCCCAACTTGGTGGATATCCATTAATTTGGAAATATCCCAAAATATCCAAAATATCCCAAATATCCCAAAATATCCCAAAATATCTCCTTTGTATGTTGCTCCTATAAATAGGATGCACAGATGCAATGTTGAAAGAGCAGAAGTAATAGAATCTGATATCTCTCTACATATTCTCTCTACATATTTCTTCTGTGTATTTACTTCATAGTTTTATTTCATATCAATTGCACATCTATCAGCCATATGCAACCTTAATCTATGTAAATTCAGTGGCGGACCCATGTGCAAATTTTGGGTGCTTCAGCACCCATTAAACTCAGTCACGGAGTGTATAGCTGTATAGAAAATATAAAGGAAACAGATATAAATAGTTAATAGCGCACCCCCGAACTCAAAATTCCTGGGTCCAGCACCCCCGAACTCAAAATCCTGGATCCGCCACTGTGTAAATTAGCACAAAAAACGTAGTTGAATTTAAAAAGAACAAACTCTAAAAAGAAAAAACTATCAGGCATGTCTTGAGGAGTTTTCCGTTTTCTTTCCCTTGCTGAAATTCTTTTGTAGATACATACGTTTTTCTAGTCATAATAGAACTTTATTTCTTTCTTCATGATTATGGATAGGAGTGATAGTTTAGTTACAATTTTCTTTCTTGAAATGTCAAACAATGAATACAATAATAAGATGATTTTTTTTTTAAATTAATTGAATACAATTTTATCCTATAATACAAATTTTAATTATCTTTTGTTTTTTTCTCAGGGGAAATGCTAATACTGGAAATCTTATTTGGCGTCCAATGGCACCCTTGATAACTTATAAAATTGTGTATTTACCATAATTTAGAAATTTAAAACATCCTACTATTATTTAAGAGATTGTTATGGCATAGGACTCATTGATACTGTATCTTGTTACAGAATAGATGACATGACAAACTTTTCTACTTCAACTCTCCTTTCTCCCAAATTTTAATAGCTGACTTAGAAGTTTTAATTACAATTTTATCCTACATAATTTTTTTTAAAAACTTATTAAGGATATAGAAGTCGATTAACATTTTTAGCGTTTTAACAATATAAGTAAATAGTTAATCAATTATTTATACGGAAAAAACAACAAATTGAGTTTATTGAATAATTAATATACAAGCAGAAAGAATCATTGCAATATAATTGATGTGGGAAAAGTGGTTTGTGTTCCTAGTCATACACCTAGTCTACTTCTTCCACGTATGGTAATGTTCCATTCATAATTCTAGTCTACCTCTTCCACGTACGGTTAGGTTCCTTTACTACTATAAATTCTTTATTCCTTTACTACTATAAATTCTTTATTCCAATGTGTATTTCCAACTATGTTTTTATTTTTATTTTTATTAGTTCTTGTAAAAATTAACGTAAATAATATAAAAGTTGATCAACATTTAGAGAGTATTTTTATCTATCGACATTTTACGTTTTAACATTCGTGGTCACATATATCCTCCGTCAGTTGTGATAAAACTTATATTTTAAAATAATTGACTAATGTTGAACAATATTTTTTTGTGTAACTATTTGGTATCCGGAATCCATTGACCGGGCTAATTCGAGTTTGCCCGTGTAAAGCCAGTTAAAAAGGGAAGCATTTCCTAGCGAGAGTTTTTCATTCCCGAGACTTGAACTTTGTTCGGAACCTCTGATTAAGAGTAACTGATTAAGGGTAAAGATATTCTATCAAACTCACCACATGTACAGTTAACTTAAATTAATTAGACTTTTGTTGGCTTTCTCTCTACATTTTAAAAAATATTTTTTGGTTATGAGATCTCATTACTGATAATTAAGTTTGGAGGCAATTTGAGAAAAGAGGTCTTATCACTATGAATCAAAGATTAATAAGATGGGTAGTTAGGTAGTGGATCAATGTTTGTTTGTTTAGAAATTTTACTTAGATCTTGTTATCTTTTTACGGTTCGATTTGCAGAATATAGGCATCCAACATGTCAAAGAAATAAAAACTCCAAGGCAACGAAAACTAAGACCTAATAATGTAATCTGTAAATTGAACCCAACTGTTAACTCACTTGCTAATTACTTATTGTTAAAAGCTGTCACAGCCCATTTTAGCCTAGGTCATGCGAGCACCTACCTTTCCCACCTCGGTAGGCGAACCCTTAACTCAACGTTCACAATCAATAATATAATAAAATAGCAGAAGAAGTAAATGACGTAAGTCTCACAATATAATATAATATAGATGAGTGCGGAAGTAAATGAATCCACCCCAATATCTAGTCTGGTCATACAAGAGCATCTAAATCCGAATAACTCTGGTCTGAATAATAATACATAAAATGTCTCAAATCATTTCTTGAAATAAAAGTAAGACATAAACGATAGAAGAGTCTTCGAGGTTAGCGGACGCCATGCTCACCCTGGAAAACTCAAGTAGAAGCTGAGGAGTCGATCAGCCCTGAGTCAGAGAAGTAGATCTGCATTCATAAAAGAATGCAGCAAGTGCAGGTCAGTACAAACAATAGTACTGGTAGGCATCATAGGCCGACTAAGCATAGTTAACACAATTCAGAAAATAACGCAGATAAACAAGTAAACCAATCACGCATGGAACAATATAATCATGACCGAGTATCCATCAACACCTATGTAAGTATCTAACCCCAATATAATATTTCTGAGTATATCTAATCTTGGAACAATCAACACAATAGAGTCAACAACACAATCCGTCACAATACAGTCATCACGACATCTCACTCAAGTCATAATGCAATGCAATGCAATAATGGTATGGATGTGATGACATGCCATGCTATGCAAATGAGATGTACACATGTACTCCGGACGGAAATATCGACGTCTCGGCAGCACAACCCAGTATGACTCACGAAGTCTGAGTGCCACCCGTCCCGGATCTTTGCCAAATAGACAGACGGGACCCTGGCTAATTGCTCACAGGAGGAGTCTCACCGGCACCACTCTGGGGGACCCGCGGAGCCCATGCACTACAATCGATTCCGGAATAACATCAGAATCGGCCATGCAACAACGCTACCCGAATATAACCATCGGACATCAGCCTCCTCACAATCACTCAAAAGAGTTGTCAAATATCAGTTTCATAAATCAACGATTCCGGAATTGAACCTCGGACATCGGCCTCCTCACAATCACTCAAGTAAAAGAGTTTATCAAGTATTAGTTTCATATAAACAACGATTCCGGAATGGATCTTCGGACATCAGCCTTTTTCACAATCACTCAAGTAAAAGAGTTTATCAAATATCAGTTTCGCTCAATCAACGATACCAGATCATCATCGGATATCAGCCATGCATAATAATATGAAAGAATGCGTGCAATGCATATGTCATTCATCAACAAGCAAGCTCAATATCACAAGTACCTCAACAGGGTACGCCAACAATGTATCACATCACAATACCAACAGTGAGTATGCCAACATATATCAATAGCTCAAGTACCAACAGTGGGTACGCCAATAATGTATCAGAGTACAAATACCAATAACAGGTATGTCAATCCTATCCAAATCAGGACAACAAGAGACATTCACTATCTACTAACTACACATGGCATCAAGCCAACACAATTAAACAATCAAACACATATAACGAGGTGGCTAGTACCAACACACATCAGGGCCCAACCTAAGGGAATATCCACCCCAACTTCACACCCGAAGGTTCACATGCTGTCTCCGACATCATAATCTAAATATGTGATTCACTATACTAAGCCTCACCAAAGGTAAACCATAACCTACCTGGACTGTCGAACTGCAACACCAACAAGTCACTCTATCGCCTTGCCCTTTCTTTGAAGCTCAGAACCAAAGTAGTCTATGCACAATCGAATTCTAAATTAGAAATCATGAATAATGATACTAATATTGCTATGATATCAATTAGGTTCATTTTAACCCTAGAAATTGGGGAAACGGGCCCAGAAAGGCGAAACGGAAAATTCACGGGTAAAATACCAAATTGAATCCTAGGTAATCATAACCCCATCATTAATTATTGATTTAGCTCAAGAATTATCCCCTAATATGATTTCTAGTAAAACACCCAAATTGGGTATGAACCCTAATTCTCCAAATCCGAAATTCAACGTTAAAAGTGGAAGATATATGATTACTAAGCTTAGATTCATCAAGTTTTATCATCAACATCATCAATTTATCATATAGGACCCTAAGGGAAAATCTCCCAAAACCGTTCTTCAAATTCCAATTTTAAGGGATTATAAAAAAAGAAAGGGAAATTCTAAGATGGTTGTGATTAAGGAAGAGTAGAGGATTGGACAAAGTTTACCTCCAAGAGTTTCTTCAAATTATCTCCAAGAACAGTTTCTCTAAGCTCCAATACCAAGATATGAAATAATGAGGGTCTAAGACTTATTTAAGACACATTAAATGAAATATCACTGCCCGTGACCTCCACGCGGAGGGAGTGCCGCTACAGCGGTGCCGCTACGGCGGCTAGGCTACCGACGCAGCGGTATGGCCTATATTGCCCATCACTGCTCCAGCGGTCATTATACCGCCACAGCGGTGCCGCTGGGGCGGCTCTGGTGCCGCCATTGCGGGCACCAGACACCAGATTTTTCGAATTTCTCTAAGTCTTCAATCCGATTTTCGGGTTATTCCCGAGGCCACCTGCTCACAATCCGACCACCTAAAACCATACAAAAATACGCTACGAACGCACTCGTGGTCTCAAAATTTTCAACGGAGGTCTCGTTGACCGAGTCAACCACCGGTGCCTACTTCCCATTTCCAATCCAAAGTCTCTAAATGCACCAAAATGCATTGGGAACAGAATCAATCATACATACAAGTTCTAAACAATCATCCGGACCTCTCGGAGTTGACGAAACTCCGGAAAAGGTCCGTTCACCTAAAAGTCAACCTCGAGTCAAAAGTGAGTCAATCAATGCTCGGAAGTGGCGAAAGTGCCAAAAGAGCCATAGCGACCAAACGGGTAGTTAAAAAAAGAACATTGTGAGAATTTATACTTGTTGGTGTGCCTTACTTGCACCTCACTCTTGTCTCTTGACACAATTTTTCTTTGGGATTTTTTATATTATTTCGGCATATGAAATAGACAACTTAACAAAGCAAAAGTACCCAAGTAGACTAAAAAGAGAAAAGATACAGAAGAACATATGTGTTAATGAGTGCGCTTGGAATAAGACACAAACTAATATTCTTGGAGCCATTATTAAGGACAATGCCATTAGAATAATAATGTAATCTGTAAATTGAACCGAACTGTTAACTTACTTGCTAATTACTTATTATTAAAAGCAAATTGTGAGAATTTATACTTTTTGGTATGCCTTACTTACACCTCACTCTTGTCTCTTGACACAATTTTTCTTTGGGATTTTTTGTATTATTTCTGCCTGTGAATCCGTGTGCCTAATAGACAACTTAACAAAGCAAAAGTACCCAGATAAACTAAAAAGAGAAAAGATACAGTAGAAGAACATATGCGTTAATGAATGCACTTGGAAGAAGGCACAAACTAATATTCTTGGAGCCATTATTAAGAACAACGTCATTAGAATATAATCTACTAATAAAACATTTACTATACATAATAAGGGCCAATGTAACTTTTTGTAGTCCTTAGTTAGAGTTAGTTAGAGTCTTTGGTTACATTACAACTAAGGGTAGCCAACTAAAGATTGTCTTTTCCATATTTATCACTATGTTTGTCTTTTATTGTTTCATCTACTATAGGGTGTTTAAAAAATGTCAAAACCTTTTTGATAGATCAGATAGAAACAAATAAGGAAGGGATAAAAATGTATAAACTCAATTAGCTCTCTTCTCTCTCCTAAACCCTACATGCAGACCCTAGCATAACCTCACGTAGCCGCGCAGTACCATGACCAACATGGCCGCTGGTTAGCAACCTTAGGTGGTTGGCCAGACCTCCGTTGCCACTACTATTCCCATAGATCCTCATAAACTTATCCCTGATTCTTGCAAAGTACATACAATGATTTCTTTAAACCTTCATTAATGAACCCCATGCAAAACCCTAATTCTACATCCAAAATACCTATGAAGCAAGTGTCTCTTCTCAATGGTGTTCCTCTTTTACGATGGACACAAAAGGAAGTTGACCAAATGGAAGTCATGGAAAACCCCAAGCATGCTATTATTGGAAAGTTTTCACATGGCTAGCCTGCTATGGAGGAATTGAGAATTATTATTCCCACACAATGTGGGATTAAAGGAACGTGTGAAATTGGCTTATTTAGATCTAGGCATGTTTTGATTAGGTTTTCTCTCATGGGGGACTTTATCAATCTATGTTTGAGGGTTCTTATTATTTGCAGTTGAAAAATGGTCAGTCCTATCAAATAAGGCCATTAATTTATGATACAAAGTTTAAAGTTGATGAAGAGACTTCGAAGGTAATCTCCTGGATATCTTTTCCTAATCTCATGCCAACATTTTTTGTGAAGGAATCACTGTTCTCACTTGCTACTGCTGTGGGAGTTCCACTACAACTAGATCTAGCTACTATCAATCGTGCTAGACCTAGTTGTGCGCGTGTTAAGGTTATGGTTGATCTTCTTTCTGATTTACCAAAACATGTGAATATGGAGATTGTTAATGAAGATACAAAGGAGGTTGATACTGTTAAAGTGAAAATCCATTATGATTATCTCCCAAAATACTGTGGTGAATGTAGATTGCGAATCCATAATGAGGATGAATGTTGTCATCTTCGCCCTGAATTATCTTATCATGAAGAAGAGCTATGTACCAAGGATATTCTTGACAAGGAGAAGGGGATAGTGGTTGAAGATTGATGGGTATAAATTATTCATGTAATTTCAATATAAAAATATAATATTTTAAAAATAAAACATGAATAATTTATATCATATTCTCGCACTTTTTTTTAACAAATCTTGCAGGAAAAAAATACATGGAAAAAGAGAAAAAGCAAGAACTAAAAGCCAAGAAAGGAGGATGCATCTGTGATAATTTCACCAAAGACTACACAAAGTCAAGAGAAACAAAGTTATGACAAATTCTCACCAAAATTTCATGATAAATTGCCATGCCAATTTCTCAAGATTGCATGATAATTTGCCATGCCAATTTCTCATCAAGGAAATTTTATTATATTGAATTTTTCTTGCAATGTCTCTCCAAGACTTCTAGGAATTTTTCTATAAATAGGCATATGTTTTGTAGAAGAAAAGGGAACCCATCTTTCATCCTATTTGCATCTAATAGTGAAGAGGACACAAGAACTAGTCTTGGTCTCTCTCTTGGATCTTTCTTGTAGTAACTTTATTTTCTTAGTTTTTATTTCTATTTAGTTTTTCTACTCCATAATGGAGTAAGTTTCTTTGGTTGTGATACTAGATGAAGCTTGATGAAGCTATTATAATAAACATCTTTATTTTATTATCTTCTTATGTTGGGATTTTCTCTTTATCATCTTTATACACCAAGGTATTTGATATTAATTATATCCAATATTGGATATAATTATATCTCTTTACAAAAATCCTTATCTTGTTATTTTATTTCTTATTCGGGAGAAGAGAACGATTTAAACAAGTTTA
Source organism: Lycium barbarum (assembly GCF_019175385.1). NCBI lineage: Eukaryota > Viridiplantae > Streptophyta > Magnoliopsida > Solanales > Solanaceae > Lycium > Lycium barbarum. The sequence goes on from NC_083348.1 coordinate 57,952,679, forward strand.
TTGATTTAAATGATCTTTATCTTATTTCTTTTAGTCCTAATTCTCGCGGAGGGATTAACTCAAATAAGTTTATTCATTTAAATGATCTTTATCTCATTTCTTTCAGTCCTAATTCTCACAGAGGGATTGACTCAAATAAGTTTATTGATTTAAGGGATCTTTGTCTTATTTCTTTCAGTCCTAATTCTCACGAAGGGATTGACTCAAATAAATTTATTGATTTAGCAAAAGCTAATCGAATGAGGCTTTTGTTCACTTGGTGCACTCAACTAAGATAATTCTTGTTTGAAGCCATTACTTTAATTGGTTAGCTACGCTAATCAAAAGAGGTGTTATTCATTAATTATTGTTTAATGTCACTAATTAATTATCAATAAATTAATAGTATAAGCGAGAGTGGTGCTATTAACATATTGTCGTTATGTGGAGTGATTGCATTAGAAATAAACAATCATTCTTTAAACGGAGAAATAAGTAATAAACTTTTGATTTTATTATAATAATTTTATCTTGCCAATTCAAAATATCCCAACCTCTTATCTTTTATTAGAAAAATCCAAAAATATTTCTTATTTTATTATTATAATTTTTAATACTTTTGAACAACTCTCTTTTCATCAGCTTGATCCTCTCAAATAGTAACAAAAATAATACAAATCTGTAGCCTAGGTGGTTCCAATCTCTGTGAGACGATATCTTAAACTTTACTATAATTTAACAGAGTACGAGCAGAAAATACCTATGCACATTGGTCTCGTCAAAGATGATATACCTGTTAGGGATGATAAGCCTGATTTTCAGGATCAGAGGAGGAAGAAGTTCAGCAATTATAATAAAAGGAAGTTCAATGCTAGAATTTTATCCAGTGGCAGAATTCTTGGTGATCTTGGCAATTGGAATGTGGTCAAGGATAATAGAGTGCTAGAGGGTTCTAATATAGAAGGAAAAGGTAAGAAGGGGCTAATCCAACAAGCATCAATAGAAGAGGTTAGGGAGCAAGTCCAACAAAAAGTATTAGATGTTCAACAGGTGGAGATTCACAACAAGTTTGATGTTTTGCAAGAAGATGATCATCCAGTAGAGGTTCACAATGATGATTATAAGAATCAGGTGGAGGAAGGTAGTATCAGCTCTGATGAGAAATCTCAGATCAACCATAGCATGGAGTGTAGTAATGAAGGGAGTGGAGATTTTGCTAAGCAGATGATTGTATTTTCATTCAAAGAGGCTGGTAAAGAGTTAGGGTGTGATAGGGTGGAGATTGAAGATGGAGAAATCCCTTCTGAGGGTCATATAGATCACTTGCATGATCTATGTGAGGACAAGGAGAATGTTGTTGTACAAAAAGGCTTGACAATCCAGTCTTTAATGATCAGGAAGCAGGAATTCTTTGTCCTATTTCTTGTATCCATGATGGAGCAGCAGTGGAAAAGAAGATGGCTATAGAGTTAATTGAAAAGGATGGGGTTAAGATCACTATTGGTACATATCCAGCTACAAGGGTGGAACATTTTGTTTCCAATCCTCTTCAAGCTATTGTGCAGGTCCCTAATCCTCTAGCTATGATTAACAAGAATTCTCCTTTAAAGGAGCATACCAGTGATGAGACAGATATGGAGAAAGGTTCAGATGATTCTAATGCTAAGGCACTTGTGGTGAATATTGAAGCTGTGAGGGTAGAAGTTGATCAGCTGGATGAAGTAGGTGATTTGGAGAATTATTCTCCTCACAAACAAGTTGATCTGGAGGTTTCAAATAATAAAGAGAATACTCAGAAGAAGATCTCCCCTAAGAAAGTTCTGCATAGTTTAGTTTGTCACAATGGGATCAATCTTCCTGAGGATGGAGGAAAGGAAAATACTCCTAACAAGGTGAATAACAAGAAGATGAATGTGAAAAACTCTGAGAAAAGGCACATATGAGATACATCTCCTAAGGCAGTTTCAACTGCAAAAAGGCAGAAGAAAAATGTCAAATCTGTGCCAGTGGAAAAACTACCTACAAGGGTTGTACCAAAGAGGGCAGCTGCTAAATCCACTTTTAAATAATGTTAAAGTCATTTTTATGGAACATTAGATCAGTCAGAACTCAAAAATCCTTTCATAGGCTCCAAATGTTAAATAGACATCACAATTTTTTCTCATTGCTCTGTTGGAACCTTTTCAACAGGCCAGAAATATTCAGACTTACAAGAGAAGAATGGGGATGTATGTTGCAGATTCAAATTGTAATGGCAAGATTTGGTACTTTGTCTCAGAGAATATTGATGTGGAAGTGTTTTCTGATTTTTCTCAACAGGTTACACTTAGACTATTTTGCCAAGAGCTGGATAAGACTTTGGTTACAACCTTAGTATATGCTAAATGTAATGAGGTTGAGAGGCTAGAGTTGTGGGATAGTATCTATCAGCTATCTTGCAGTTTAAATGATCCATGGATGATTGGTGGTGACTTCAATGTAGTGCTGAATGAGGAAGAAAAAATAGGAGGTATTCCCATTCAACAACAAGATGTGGAAGAAGTTACAAATTCAGAAGATTCGGAATTCTGAAGGAATTTGGTTGGATGATGAAGATCAAATGGCAGAAGAAGCACTTAACTTCTATCAGAAACAGTTTACTCAGGAAGATAATGTTCAACATTCAGATAGATTGATTGAATACATTCTATGCATGGTGGAGTCAGCTGATAATGACATTTTGTGTAAAATGCCTGATATGGAGGAGGTGAAAGAAACAGTGTTCAAACTCAATGGCAATAGTGCATGTGGTCCAGATGGATTTACAGGATTGTTTTTTCAGTCTTGTTGGGACATTGTTGGAATGGATGTGTACAAGTTAGTGATTCTTTTAAGGAAATTCTTTACCAAAATCAATTACTCACACTAATTTGGTCCTGCTTCCTAAAAAAGAATTGATTCAAAGCTTTTCAGACTTAAGGCCAATTAGTTTGAGTAACTTCATAAACAAGGTGCTTTCCAGGGTGATACATGATGGACTAGAGAAGATCTTTCCTTCTTTAATCTCTCCTATTCAAGCAGGTTTTGTTAAGGGCAGAAATATTATTGAAAATATCCTCCTAACACAGGAAATTTCACAGATATCAAGAAAAGAGGAAAACCTGCCAATGTAGTTTTGAAGTTGGATATGGCCAAAGCATATGATAGAGTGTCCTGGTCTTTTCTTATTAAAGTTCTTCTCAAAATGGGTTTTTGTAGAGGCTTTGTTGACATGATATGGAGGTTATTAGCCAATAATTGGTATTTAGTTTTGTTTAATGGCAAGGCAAAAGGTTTCTTCCATTCAACAAGAGGGGTTAAACAAGGTGATCCACTGTCACTAGCCTTGTTAATTATATATGCTGAGGTTCTTTCAAGAGCACTAAATGCTGTCTTGGAAAATAGTAAGTATATGGGATATGGTTTGCCAATGTGGAGTGCTAATATAAATCACTTAGCCTATGCAGATGATACCATTATATTTGCATCTGCTGAGAAATTTTCTCTGATGGAAATCATGTCCATCCTGAAAGAGTATGAGGTAACTTCTGGGCAGTTGATTAATAAAGAAAAGAGTGCTTTTTATATGTTTCACAAAACTCCTGAAAGTCTGGTTCAGGAAGTGCAGCATATCACTGATTTTTCTAGAGGACAATTCCCTTTAAATTATTTAGGATGTCCCATTTTTCATGCTAGGAGGAAGAAAGTTTACTATAATGAGCTGATCAAGAAAGTGAAAAATAAGTTACAGAGCTAGAAAGGAAGGCTAATATCTTATGGTGGCAAAGCAGTTTTAATAAATAGTGTTCTTCAAAGCATCCCTGTGTATGTTTTGTCTGCTATAGTGTCAACAAAGTACACAATCAATAAGATACACACAATTTTTGCAAGGTTTTTCTGGAACAACAAGGAGGAAGAAAAAAACAGACATTGGGTATCTTGGAAGAACATTTGTCTGCCTAAAAAGAAAGGGGGACTAGGCTTCAGATCTCTTTATGATGTCTCTAAAGCACTCTTTGCCAAGTTGTGGTAGAGATTTAGAACATCAAATACTCTGTGGTTAACTTTTATGTGGAATAAGTACTGCAAAAAGCATAAACCAACAAGAGTGCAGTGGAAAGGTGGATCTCAGGTCTAGAAAAAAATGCTTGAAGCTAGGGACCAGATTGATCAATTCATATAGTGGAAACCTAGAAATAGAGCTTGTGATGTATGGGAGGACAATTGGACTAAGCTTGGTCCAATTTGTCACAATTGTCCACCAGAGTTTGAGATTAATTACAACATTGAAGAAGTGGCTCAGCTCATGAATGGAAAAGGTTGGGATTTCAATGAGATGAATGAACATTTGCTAGATCATATAGTGGAACATGTTAAGAATGAATTGCTTATTATGGGAATTTCTACTGAGAAGGATAGACCTTGTGGACATTAACACACTCAGGTTCTTTTATAGTCAAGAGTGCTTGGAATCTACTTAGAAGGATAGTGTTTCAATATTCTTCCCTAAGCTATTTGTAAAGGGAATGCCTTTTAAAGTATCCTTTTTCTTGTGGAGATTGTGGAAGTTCAAGCTTTTAGTTGAGATGTGCTTAAAAGGATGAAAATCTCTGTAGTTTCTAGGTGTAGATGTTGCCAATATCCACAACATGAAGAAACTATACAGCATTTGTTCTTGACTGGTGAATTTGCTATGGCAATATGGCAATATTATAAAGGAGCAACAGGTATCATTGATCCTTTAATACAAATTCATCAGGCAGTTGTCACATAGTGGAATGCTTCTTGCATTACTGTTTTAAAGCCAATTTATCGGGCAGTTTCAGCCTTTGTTTGTTGGAAGCTTTGGCAGAGGAGGAATGCAATAATGATCGGGGGTAATATGAGCAGAAGCAAATTGATATATGATATAATCTGAACCTGCATAATCTTGTTTGTACACTGTATTCTTGGCTGAGAGATGTGCCTCAGAATTGTCCTTAAATAGTGCAGTTTCTGGAGGGTTACAAAGCTAAGGTAGGTTGCAGACCTGTGCAATGGAAGAGTCCAAATGGAGGCTGGTATAAGTGCAACACAGATGGGGCCTCAAGGCGTAATCCTGGTCAAAGTTCCTGCCTATTGCATAAGTAATGATAGAGGGGATTTGGTATATGCTGCAGCAAGGAGATTAGCCAACACCATCAATATATGTGCTGAAGCCACAACAATTTCTGATGGGATAGAATGTTGCATTACTAGCTGACTCCAGTTATTATTAAAACAGTCTCTTTGTCCATGCTGAATATCATTGAAGAGAATTGGGAGATACCCTGGAAGATTAGTTTGGAAGTGAAGAAGATTAAATATTGGAGTTCCATGGGACAAGTGCAGTTTGCTCACATCCTTAGGGAGGATAATGCACTTGCTGATTTTTTAACTAACAATATATTTAATGTTGCAGGTACTATAGAGATCCATAGCTATCAAAAACTGGTGCCAGAAGCAAGGAAAATACTAAACATGGACAAGTCAACGATGCCTTACTTCAGGTTCAGGACATACAAGGAAAAAGAACCAGATTGAAACATGTGATTGAAGAAAATCGATGTCAAGTTCTGAAACTTGACACACAATGCAGTACATGTAATTAATAGGTACTCAAGCAGCAATAACATACATAAGAGTACCTCTGAACTGTTGACACAGTGCGTAAATGGTCAAGGAAATACATCCAGGATGTAGAAACACATTGTGCAGCATGATCAAGTTGGAGAAAGTAACTGATATCAGGATTACTAGTTGATTATCTAAAGTTGTTCTAGTTAGTGTGTGGTATCAACAACAATGCTCATCCTGCTAACAGGAATGCTTTAGGTAATTTAACTAGGTAATCCATGTTATTCACAACACACAAGATTGACTTGATGACTCAAGGTGTAGGATCAGGAACTAGGTGTCACGACCCAACCGGAGGGCCATGACGGGTACCCGGTACTAACCCACCCGGGTACCTCTTATCGTACATTCACATTTACATTTAGGTGAGCCACATAGCTAAATCATTCTTTCTATCCATCATTCATACTAATCCCGTTTGGCAACAATACATTTATATCACCATTAAAAACTATGCCCATAACAATGTGCATAAGCCGACAAGGCTATCAAAATGATATACAAAATATAAGCCGACAAGGCTAAAGACATCTAACCATATACACATGTCTACAAGCCTCTAAGGAGAGTATGTCATATCATGTAGGCGGGACAGGACCCCGCCATGCCCATAAGTATGTACATGAAAGAATAGATACCAAAAGTTGTAGCTCCGAATGAGATGGAGCTCCGCTACGTAGTCCCTGAGTAATATAGCTATGGATCAAGGACGTCAATATGAAGAATGTACAGAGTATGTAAAGCATAATCAACATCATTATAGAAGCATAAGAGACAACATAAGAAATAGCATAAGATGGGAGGTAATAGAACCATCGTCATAGCACTTACTTGCTTTTCATAGGGACCTTCCATTTCTAATACGTGATTGTGTACATACACCCATATCCGTATCCGTATTCGTATCCGTATTTATCCATATTCATTTTCATAATCGTATTCATATTCGTATTCATAGCATACCCGACCATGAAGGATCGGTGTTTCACATACCCGGCCATGACAAGCTCGGTGATTATACATACCTGGCCCTACCAAGGCTCAGGGTTATCCGTATCCAACTGCAGTGGTGTGCGCGCAATACATATTATACCCGGCCATATAAGCTCGGTGTTACATAATAGTCATACATAGACACATATACATAAGAGCCCATAAGCATCTTTGACATCATCATCGTTTTATTACATCTATCCTCAGAGGATTACTCGTCATATAAGGAATTTATTGGAATCATAAACATAACAAGAATCATGAGCTTTAGTAGCTTTAAGGATAGAATCATTTGGAGGACATCATAGGCTCATGAAAGGATAGATATATGGCCAAGGAACCATGCCTTATTGAAAGAAGGGTTAGCCTTACATACCTTTTCGTTTTGCTATTCTATCGCTTGAACGTTCTCCTTCAATGCTCACGTTTCTACCTTCATTACAGTTTATACTAACATTAGATAATCGATAGCTTAGCATACTTGACTAAAGCTAGAGAAAATTGGGCAGCATCTCCTTTGTTTATACAACTTCCTCCATATCGTAGATCAACTCCCAAACATCTATAATAACATTCACATCATCGTAAGCAATAGTCTTTATTCACCGAGATTATCCATATTTCTCAATTTATTTCAAACCATCCATATCCATGGTCATGGCACACTATTACATTCACTCATATACAATGTCTATCCCATGTTCTTAATATCATTTATATCATAATTATAATCACAACATATCAAGAATCATGACTCATTCCAAACTACTACTCAAAATGTCACTATTCTCACATTCATGACCCATTTTCTATCTCCTTTTACAATCCAAGTCTTTCAACCTCTCAATACTTTAAACAACATGGAATGACCATAAAACTTACCTTAGATGGTGTAGGAATGGACTTTGGGTGGAAACACTTCACTTGAGTAAAACCCTAGTTCCACTTCCACTTGTATTTCTTGTCTTGGATGAGCTTTAATGAGTTTCTTGCACTTGATTCTCTTGGTTTGATGAAGTTGATCATTAGTATCTCTTGAATTCTTGTGGGTGAGGTGTGGAGAAATGTTCTAGAGAGTTCTTGAGAGAAGGGGAGTGAAGATGAAATGAACTTGGTCCCTTTATTAATAACTCCCAATCTGTCTCGTCTCGATTCTACGGACCAACATACGGTCCGTATAATTTATATGGACCATATGTCTGGCCGTAGATTTGGTCCAGTGAGGCTACCCTTCTGGGCAGAATATACGGCCTAACATACGGCCAGTATGTTGGGCCGTATAATGCACAACCTTTCCGAACTCATTCTCGTCGACTCGTTTGATCTCCAATCCTTATGGAACCTTCTTAGCACTTGTTTAGCACCTCCTTAACAATCTAAGGGACGTTATAACTCTTCTCCAAAACATCATTAAGTTATCATTAATTCGGTACTCGTAAATCTCTTCCGATACATAACGTATACCTTGCCTCTCTTGGCAATCTTTCCTCTCTTGCCTTGAATGTCTTTGAAATCTCAATTAGGGTCACCAAAGGCTATTCCTTACTTATCAAAACATCGTATACTTCGTGCCCTTCGTTAGTCTATTCACTGTGCATTAACGGAAAATTTTCCGAGGTGTAACACTAGGCCAGCAGCAATAACACAGCAATGCACAAATTTTCTTGTTTCATACACATAGGGAATGGATACCATAGCACTTGGTGAGAGCTTGAGGTGACTGATAATGGCATCATCCCAATGCAAGAGACTTCAGAAGCATTACTAGTTATTGTAGTTGGAGAGTTCTAGCTCAAGGATCATCCCTTTCTTTTTTAGTTTTCTTTTCTTGTTGTAGTTTTGATATTGCTTTTGTTTCTTTCTTCTTCTGCATTTCTTTCTTTTAGCTTAAACTCCTTGTGTAAATATTTCTTTACTATGAAATAAAACACCATTAGCATCCTGCTAGATGGTCCTTTGATTTTGGTAATAAAAAAAACATAAACAAAAAAAACTTTTTAATAATACAAAACCCCTAGGCTTATTTTTTAAGGTGATTTGACATGTACTAACTTCTTCATATATCTTATTTTTACTCCTACTTTATTTTCTTCGGTGTCACACCCAATTTTGATAAATTTTAGAAAATTTTAAATTCCTCTTAAAAGGCTTAAGAAATTGTGAATTTCCATGAAGTCAATGAAGAAACACGTCACTATGCATAATTTGAATGAGAGAATACACCACATTTGCAGTTACCTTAATTAAAACATGTACTGCACCCAAAAAATCAAAATTTCTCTAATTAATAACTCTTTAATTGCTCAGTGTGAAATTTTAAAAAATTTACAGATAAAATTGGTCTTCATTTGGATTAGATATTGTTACATAAAATATTTATTTTTATCTAATCATTTGTTAACAATATTGAAATTTGAATCTATTCATTAGCATATTGTGTTGGTTGGTATGTTGATTAGCCATATTGTTCATGTTTAACAAAATTAACTTTCTTTTTTGGATATTATTTGGTGTATTATAATATTTTATTTTTTAAATTCGATGTACGCATACTTTGTAATATTTTCTCTCATTCAAATTATGCATAACGAACAATGTAAGTTGTAGTTTATACTCCATTCATCTAAAAAAATAATGCAAGACGTACTATTCGGTCAGTCAGTTCAATATTTGGTATGAATTCTTAAATATATTTCTTAATATATATTTACACTTAAAAATTACATAAAAAGAAATTATAGGTTGAACTTGATGGAGTAGTTTAAATGTAGAGAATATCTTTGAAAAATATGTAGTTAATGAAACAATTTTTTAGTTTCTCAGGCAGTAGTAATGTCAAACAACTTGTGACAAAAAGGAATATACTTTTTATGTTTTTTGTATATCTTTTATTTGGGCAGGTGAAAAAAATGTTAGGCAGTGTTTGTTAGCATAGGGAAACATGATTAAATGAATCATGAAGCATTGAATCTTCATTTGTGTTTGAGAAAATAATTAAAGTATACATTTTATAAAATAATATTCCATTTAAACTAAAAAAGGAAAAAATGTCATTTTCTCATCACGTAAATTTTTAGAAAGTAACACGAAAGTCTATTTATATTAAGAAAAGTAATTAATTTTCTTCATCTTTTCGATATACTTTGTATAATTTAATGAAAGTGACATCTACAAACATTAGTAAGTATAAAATTTTATTTTTATTTGTTTGAAAGTTATATTTATTTATAAGTAACCTCATTAAAAGCTCAACAAAAGAATAAATATAGCATAAATAGTTGATGTCTATAGAACCATACTATTTTTCTTCTTTTTGGAAGAAAACGGTATAGTTCATATTGGATGTTGTTAAAAAAAATTAAAATATTTTTATGCAATCTAAATATATGGAAAGCATTTAGTTTTTAAAAGTTTGCAAAAAACGTCGAACTAATCTTTCAATAACTTAATGTCACAAAGAGCAAATTGAACTTTTAATCTTAGTTTTGGGCCCGTGCTAAAGTTCGCCGAAACTATCAAACTAATTTTTCTATAACTTAATGTCACAAAGATCAAGAAAAAATAAAATAAAAAATTAGAAATTTAACTTTTTATCTTAGTTTTGGCTCCGGGCTTAGCACGGGCCAAATGTCACTAGTAAGTAAATATTTAATCAATTATTTATACGAAAAAAAAAACAAATTGAATTTATTAAATAATTAATATACAAGCAGAAAGAATCATTGCAATACAATTGATGTGGGAAAAGTAATTTGTGTTCGAGTCATACACCTAGTCTACTTCTTCCACGTATATTTGTTCCATTAATAATTCTAGTCTACTTCTTCCACGTACGGTTAGGTTTTTTCTTATTAGTTCTTGTAAAAATGAATGTAAATAATATAAAAGTCGATCAACATTTAGAGGATATTTTTATCGATCGACATTTTACGTTTTAACATTTGTGCTCACATATATCCTCCATCAGTTGTGATAAAACTTATATTTTAAAATAATAAATTTTTACTTGCATGTAGACCTAGAATTTAAATTTAAAATAATTGCCTAATGTTGAACAATACTTTTTTGTGTAACTATTTGGTATCCGGAATCCATTGACCGGGCTAATTCGAATTTGCCCATGTAAAGCCAGTTAAAAAGGGAAGCATTTTCTACCGAGAGTTTTTCATTCCCAAGACTTGAACTTTGATCGGAACCTCTGATTAAGGGTAAAAATATTCTATCAAACTCACCACATGTACAGTTAACTTAAATTAATTAGAGTTTTGTTGGCTTTCTCTCTACATTTTAAACAATATTTTCTGATTATGAGATCTCATTGCTGATAAATAAAGTTTGGAGGCAATTTGAGAAAAGAGGTCTTATCACTTATGAATCAATCTGTAAAGTACCCAAGTAGACTAAAAAGAGAAAAGATACAGAAGAAGAACATATGCGTTAATGAGTGCACTTGGAATGAGGCACAAACTAATATTCTTGGAGCCATTATTAAGAACAACGTCATTAAGGATAAATATATTCTATCAAACTCACCACATGTACAATTAACTTAAATTAATTAGACGTTTGTTGGCTTTCTCTCTATATTTTAAACAATATTTTCTGATTATGAGATCTCATTGCTGATAATTAAGTTTGGAGGAAATTTGTATAATCTTGGGTCTATTATACAGGGAGATGGGGATATCGACGACGATGTTTCACATCGTATTGGTGCAGGGTGGATGAAATGGAGGCTCGCCTCCGGAGTGCTGTGTGATAAGAAAGTGCCACCAAAACTTAAAGGCAAGTTCTACAAAGTGGTGGTTAGACCGACTTTATTGTACGGGGCAGAGTGTTGGCCAGTCAAGAAATTTCACGTTCAGAAGATGAAAGTCGCGGAAATGCGAATGCTGCGGTGGATGTGTGGGCACATTAGGAGGGATAGAATTAGGAATGAAGATATCTGAGACAAGGTGGGAGTGGCATCGGTGGAGGACAAGATGCGGGAAGCGAGGCTGAGATGGTTTGGGCATGTGAAGAGGAGAGACACAGATGCTCCAGTGCGGAGGTGTGAGAGGTTAGCTATGGACGGTTTCAGGAGAGGTAAAGGGAGGCCGAAGAAGTATTGGGGAGAGGTGATTAGACAAGATATGACACAGTTTCAGCTCACCGAGGACATGACCTTAGATAGGAGGTTGTGGAGGACTCAGATTAGGATAGAAGGCTAGGTGGCTTATCCTTTCACCATAGTAGTTGTAGTTTTGCTCATTCGTTTATTGCCATTTGATTTCTGCATTTGATTGCTGCTTATATTTGTTGGGCCGTTGTACTTTGGTTATCTTATTTATCTATAGTAGTTAATGCTCCTTTCTTTCCGGACTGTTCTACCATGACTTTCTCGCTTTTGTTATTCCTTGTTTTCATATTGTTCTCGATATGCTTGGCCCTATCTGACCTTTTGTCTTGTTTTCCTCTCTTGAGCCGAGGGTCTTTCGGAAACAGCCGCCCTACCTTTCAAGGTGTGGGTTAGGTCTGCATATACTCTACCCTCCCCAGACCCCACATGGTGGGATTATACTGGGCTTGTTGTTGTTGTTGTAGGCAATTTGAGAAAAGAGGTCTTATCATTTATGAATCAAAGATTAATAAGATGGATAGTTGGTTAGTGGATCAATGTTTGTTCGTTTGGAAAATTTACTTAGATCTTGTTATCTTTTTGTGGTTCAATTTGCAAAATATAGGCATCCAACATGTCTAAGAAATAAAAACTCCAAGGCAACAAAAACTAAGACCTAATAATGTAATCTGTAAATTGAACCCAAGTGTTAAGTCACTTGCTAATTACTTATTGTTAAAAGCACATTGTGAGAATTTATACTTTTTGGTGTGCCTTACTTGCACCTCACTCTTGTCTCTTGACACAATTTTTCTTTGGAATTTTTTATATTATTTCAGCCTATGAATCCGTGTGTCTAATAGACAATAAAGCAAAAGTAAGTAAGTAGATTAAAAAGAGAAAGATACAAAAGAAGAACATATGCGTTAATGAGTGCGCTTCGAATAAAGCACAACTAATATTCTTGGAGCCATTATTAAGAACAGTGTCATTAGAATATAATCTATAATTATAGATATGAATTAGAAAAAATAGAGTGACTTGTAATTATTTTTTTATTCTATTACCTTTGGCTTGTTTACTATACTACTTCAAGTCTATTCAAGATAGCATGCATCTTGTGTGAGATAGGGAGAGAAATTTGAAAATTATCTGAGGAAAATTTACAATATGATCATCTGCAACCTAAAAAATCATTTAAAACTTTACTAAATTATATCAGCATTACAGTTAGGAGAAACTAAAACGAAGTCAACCCAAATAGATTAAAGAAAAAACAGCATGTTATGTATAATTTGATAAACATCCTAGAATGAAAAGAAAGAACAACTAAAAACAAAATAAAACAAAAAGAAAGACATTAGATCGGACCTTGCGGCTTGCGGTATTAACGGTTAGAAATCAATATGCCAATGAACTTTACTACTTTATTAGAAGCACGAGTTGGGTCCTTCTTCGTCGTCCGCTGATGGCCCATTAAAATAAATAAAAAAACTTTTGAGCCCCATATTAAATAGGCCTTAAAAAAAAATTATGAATCCCATATATATTAAACAACAACTAATATTTTTAAAAAATTATAGGACTCATATTAAATACCAACCAGTATTATAAAAAAAAAAAGTGGAACCCACCACATCCAAACTCACGTGAAAAAAAAGTGGACCTCATATTAACAAAATCAAGCAATATTAAAAAAAAAACAATGTTAAAAAAAATTGTAAGCCCATATTAAACATCAACCAGTATTAAAAAAAATACTACTTTATTAGAAGCACGAGTTGGGTCCTTCTTCGTCGTCCGCTGATGGCCCCATTAAAATAAAAATAAAAACTTTTGAGCCCCATATTAAATAGGCCTTAAAAAAAAATTATAAATCCCATATATATTAAACAACAACTAATATTTTTAAAAAACTATGGGCCTCATATTAAATACCACCCAGTATTATAAAAAAAAAAAAGTGGAACCCACCACATCCAAACTCATGTGAAAAAAAAGTGGACCTCATATTAACAAAATCAAGCAATATTAAAAAAAAAAACAATGTTAAAAAAAATTGTGAGCCCATATTAAATATCAACCAGTATTAAAAAAAAAAAGAGTGAAACCCACCACATCCAAAAATAAAATTGTAAAAAAAAAATAATTGTGGACCCCATATATATTAAACAATAACTAATATTTTAAGAAAAATTATGGGCCCCATATTAAACACCAACCAGTATTAAAAAAAAAAGTGGAACCCATATTAACAAAATCAAGCAATATTAAAAAAAAAAGTGAATCCCATATTTAAAAAACAAACAATGTTAAAAAAAATAAATTGTGGGCCCCATATTAAACACCAACCAGTATTAAAAAAAAAAAAAGTGGAACTCACCACATCCAAACTCACGGGAAAAAAAAAGTGGACCCCATATTAACAGAACCAGGCAAAAAAAATTGTGGGCCCCATATATATTAAACAACAATTAATATTAAAAAAAGAAATTATGGGCCCCATATTAAACACCAACCAGTATTAAAAAAAAAAAAGTGGACCACATATTAACAAAATCAAGCAATATTAAAAAAAAAGTGAATCCCATATTAAAAAAACAAACAATGTTAAAAAAAAACTTTTGGGCCCATATTAAACAGGCCCATAAAAAATAATTGTGGACCACATATATATTAAACAATAACTAATATTTAAAAAAAAATTGTGGGCCCTATATTAAACACCAATCAATATTAAAAAAAAAAAAAAAGTGGAACACACCACATCCAAACTCACGGGAAAAAAAGTGGACCCCATATTAACAAAATCAAGCAATATTAAAAAGAAAAGTGAATCCCATATTAAAAAAATAAATAATGTTAAAAAACAATTATGGGCCCATATTAAACACCAACCAGTATTAAAAAAAAAAAAAAAAAAAAGTGGAACCCACCACATCCAAACTCACGGGAAAAAAAAGTGGACCCCATATTAACAGAATCAGGCAAAAAAAATTGTGGGCCCCATATATATTAAACAACAACTAATATTAAAAAAAAAAATTGGGCCCCATATTAAACACCAACCAGTATGAAAAAAAAAATGGAACCCACCACATCCAAACTCACGGGAAAAAAAAAGTGGACCCCATATTAACAAAATCAAGCAATATTAATAAAAAAAAATGAATCCCATATTAAAAAAACAAACAATGTTAAAAAAAAAGTCTTAGAAAATCAAACAATTAAATCAATAATGATGGACTCATTGCCACATACGTATCAACCCATTAGTAGGAGCAAATGAAATTATTGTACAACAACATACTTAAAATACTTATATATTAAAATAAGATAGAATTTAATTACTTTTTCATTTTTTTCCTTAGTCTAATAAATGTGAAAAGAGATTATTATCAAATGGAGATCAAATAATGAATAAGGTAAATTAGTCAAATTCTAATTCTAATTCACGTTTCCTTAAAAAACCATGCAAAAGACAACATGACAAGTAAAATGAGTTAAACCGAGAATATTTACCAAAAATTAAAAAATAGCATTTCTTCGTTTAAATAGAAAGTTAATTTCTACTTTGTTTCGTTTCAAACATGTAAAATTAATTTAATAATTTAAATTAGAATTATCCAAATCAAAATTTGATAAAAAATAATAAGTATTTTACATTTTTAAATTAATCGAATTAAAATTGAAAGTATCAACTGATGCTTAAATATTGCTATTATTTTATCTCAAACAGAGGAAAATAGTTTTCTTTTAAACAAGTCTTCTGTTTTAAAAAGTATTAATAAATTTTCGTAGCAAACACGAATAAAATAAAGTTTTAGATACGGAGCACAAACTACAATGTTAAATTAACCGTATTTCGAGCATAGTGTTTATATATATATATATATATATTATCACTATCTAAACACGACTAAATATACATAGATACACTATAATACGAAGTGTTGGGCCCGTGCGCAGCACGGGCATAAGCCATCTAGTTATATATATAGAAGTAACAGGCATTTTGAAGTATTCTTACTCATGTGGAATTAGCATGGGTTTGGGACTTCAAGAAACCTATAGCACATAGACATTTAAAATACTGGAAAAATTGAAACCGAACTCTAGTACGATTAAGAGAATTAGGATTCTCATTCCAATACAAAGTTTAAATACAATTTTATCCTTACTTAACTTGAACTTTTAAAGGCGTAAAAGTCGATCAACGTTTAGATTATATTTTCGTCGCTCAACATTTAGCGAAAATTATTCATACTTTTAATATATGTAGATATATATATATATATATATATATATATATATATATATATATATATATATATACGCTAACCTACAACATGAAGATTGCAGGATACAAATGTACCAATTTTTTAGTTCTCCAAAATACCCTTATTATTTTAACACATTAAATTTCTTGAATAATTGGGGCTTTTTTGTCTTTTAATTTTGGAGAACTAAAAGATGAGTACATTGCTAAAATAAAATAATTGCCCGGAAGTTCATATAGTAATAATTGGATTGAAGCTTAATTATTTGTTTGTTGGAGGGGCAACGTGGGGAATGCATGTGCAATCTTGGTTTGATATTCCTCGACTTGAACAAATTGATTATTTTTTGAGATAAGGGTAAAAAACACATCCGAAATATCACATTTTTTTGAGTTTCATACCTAAACTATTAGAAGATTGAGAAAACTACCTAAATTATCATTATCTAGTTTGCAAAACACACTTGAACTAAATGTGTGAACTCACTCTCCAAAAGGCAAGTGAAGCTAAAATTTTCTCAAAACATTTGTCCACATGGCATAAGCAATGCTATGGTGGCACCTACATGGAAATTAAAAAATAATATTTTCTTATAAAAAATATAAAGAATTTAGAAAATCAGAACAAAAAGATTTAAAAAAATTGAAAAGTTGATTTATTTTTTTAAAAAATGTGAAAACTAGATATCAGTTTTTTTAAAAAAAAAATAACTTTTCCATTTTTTAAATTATTTTTAATTTGTTTTCTATAATTTTTGATATTTTTTTACAAAAATTATTATTTTTCAGTTTATTTTTTAAAATAATTTTTTTTTTAAATTTTCATGTAGACCATTGTGACATTATTTATGCATATGGACAACATTTGGCAATATTTTTATATAAAATAAAAAAAAAATAATTTAAAGTATGTTTTGCAAAATAAATAGTGATAACTTAGGTACTCTCAACTTTTAGATAATTTAGATATGAACCTCAAAAAGTTCGGGTGAATATTCGGGTGTGTTTTTCTCTTATTTTTTTTTAATATAAGAACACATACAATCTCCTGAAAATACATAGTAAACAAACGACTACTCTTAACTCTACCCTCTCTGCTCGATTCCGAAGAAAGAAGTGATGGCAGACACTCTCGCTGCTCTGAGGACTTTAATGTCATCTCACTCTCCTCCTCTTCATGCTTTGCTCGTTCCTTCCGAAGATTATCATCAGGTTCAGATTTTCCTTCCAATCACATGTTGTTATCCGATTAATCAAACAATAGTTTTTAATTTTTGTTTTGTGCTTTTATCACATTTTTTAAGTGGTTCTAGGTCCAATTTCTGTAACGTATTTACCTCTTTAACAGTTTCGTGTTCGATTTAGCTTATAAGTTGTCTGATGTATTCAGTCACATGTTATCCGATTAATCAAATAATATTTAATCCAATGTTTTTGTTTTTCGTTTGTGCATTTATCACATTTATTTGTTCAAGTGGTTCTAGGTCTAATTTCTATAGCTTTGTTCGGTGATTTGACAGAGCGAATATGTATCTGCACGTGACAAGAGGCGCGATTTTGTCTCTGGATTTACTGGAAGTGCTGGTTTGTCCTCTTTTATCCCTTTCCTGATTATCATTGATCAGTTACTTATGTTGATTTAGTTAAATTGATATATATTTCTACTTATTTTTTTGTTATCCATTTGCATATTCCGATCATGAATCATGGTTGCTGTGATGATCTTTTTTAGTGTATATCGGCGTTGTATAAAATAGAAGGAACTTAATTCAAATGTTGTGTTTACTGGGATAGGTATATCGCTCATACCAATGAACAGAGCTTTTTTTTTTTCTTCCTGATCATCATTGATCGGTCACTTATGTTGATTTAGTTAAATTGATAAATGTTTCCGCTAATATTTTTGTCATCCATTTGTGTATTCTGTTCACGATTCGTGATTGCTGTGATAACCTTTTTTAGTGCATATCGGCATCATATAAAATAGAAGGAACTCAACTCAAATGTTGTGCTTACTGCGATAGGTATATCACTCATACCAATGAACAGAGCTTTTCTTTTCTTCCTGATCATCATTGATCGGTCACTGATGTTGATTTAGTTAAATTGATAAATGTTTCTGCTAATATTGTTGTTATCCATTTGTGTATTCCATTCATGAATCATAATTGTTGTGATAGCCTTTTTAGTGCATATCGGCATCATAAGGTGGACAGAACTTGATTTAAATGTTGTGTTTACTGCTATAGGTATAGTGCTCATAACAATGAACGGAGCTTCTGTATCCCGCTTTTGTTCTTCCTGATCATCATTGATCGGTTGCTTATGTTGATTTAGTTAAATTGATAAATGTATCTACTAATTTTGTTGTTATATATTCGCATATCCCGTTCATGAATCGTGATGGCTGTGATAACCTTTTTTTAGGGCACATCGGCATTGTATAAAATGGACAGAACTTAATTTAAATACTGTGTTTACTGCGATAGGTATAGCGCTCGTAACAATGAATGGAGCTTTTCTGTGGACGGATGGACGCTACTTCTTGCAGGCAGCCCAGCAGCTTAGTGAGCAGTGGAAGCTCATGCGTATGGGAGAAGACCCTGCAGTCGATATCTGGATGGCAGATGTGAGTACTCCTTCTTGGTTTCTTGCAATTGCTTTCATTTTGTGAAGATTTATAGATCTAGCAAATAATTAGCCTATTTTTAGAGTTGGCGAGAAATATGCTATGCTCCCCATCCCAGTTTATTTGGCGGTGTTTGACTGGGCAGAGTTTGGGAAAGAACTACGGCCTTTTGAAAGTTGTGGTCTAAAACAATTTGTATGGCCATAAATCATCTCAGTAAAATGGAAGTTTAAAGTTAAATTATTTTCAGACATTCTGTTTGAGACATATTAAAAAGGAAATATGCCACATAAATTGAGATAGAGGGAGTGATTCCTAAGGTCTAGCAGGACTTGAATTAAGGTATAGTTGCCTAGTTTCTTTATTTTGTTTTCCGGATGACAGAGAAATCCGCCTAGAGCCAACCCTTTGGACCAACCGCAACATTCGGAACTCGGGGATGGGCCGTCTACCCTTCTCCACTCAAATACTGGACTTAGTTTGCTAGGAGATGGGCTCAAATATATGACCTAAGACAAGTCTCTCACCTTTGGCAATTGAGCTAACCCCTAGTGACTATAGTTGCCTAATTGGTTTTGTCCTGGTTAAATGAGTTTACAAACAGATAAATCAAATTCTGTAAACTTAATATATCTTATTAAAATAAAATAGAACAAAAGAAGAAACAAAACATCTAGTGTGCCTTTGATCATATCAGAGGAATGCGAAATAAAATCTTGAAGTCCTGACAATTGGAAGGTGGAAGCACTTTTCACACCATTAGCAATCAGGAAGAGTTGGAACGTTTGAAGAACTTTTTTCCCCTATCCAGATTTTCCCTTTAATTATGCTGCCTCCTCTGAAATAATGCACAGGTGTGCTATGATTCTTCTTCTGAAATTTCAGGTTTAGTGCGTAGGAACTTCTTGAGATTCAATTCAGTTAGTTTATGTGATTTTTGTGCTATATACTAGAATCTGCCGAAGGATGCAGCTATTGGTGTTGATCCATGGTGTATATCAGTGGATACTGCACAGAAATGGGAGCGTGCTTTTGCTAAGAAACAACAAAAGTTGGTTCCAACACCTAGAAACTTGGTAGATGAAGTCTGGAAAAATCAGCCACCTGCCGAAACAAATCCTTTGATTGTGCATCCTCTCGAATTTGCTGGTCGCTCTGTTGCAGATAAGTTGAAAGATTTGAGAGAAAAGCTTGTACAGGAAAAAGCTCGTGCAATGATAATAACAGCACTTGATGAAGTAAATCTGTAAACCCTGAGTCCAAATGTATTTATTTTACTGTTTCGGTGAATTTACTCCAATATGATTGCATTTTGCAGGTTGCCTGGTTGTATAACGTCCGTGGCACAGATGTATCATATAGCCCGGTTGTTCATGCATTCGCTATTGTGACATTGAACTCGGCCTTCTTATATGTGGATAGAAGGAAGTTGTCATCTGAGGTGCATGTGCATTGCATAATCATTTGATTTAAGTTCAATGCATTTACATCTTTCTATTTTCTGGTCTTAACTAAGCGTGTTAATGTCCCAGGCAAACTCTTACGTGAAGGAAAATGGAATTTTGGTACGGGAATATGGTGAAGTTAGCTCAGATGCAGTTTTACTTGCATCTGATCAGCTCGCTCCTTCCTCAGCCGACAAAACTCCAACTGGCAAGGCTGCAGGAGATGGTGCAGCAGAGTTTGTGAATGACCTCATTTGGGTTGATCCTGGTGCATGCTGCTTTGCTTTGTACTTGAAACTGAATGCTGATAAAGTCCTCCTTCAGCAGTCACCATTGGCCCTTGCAAAAGCCCTAAAGGTGATTCATACTACCCAGGAATATTCTTACCCCAGAAAAGTAGTCTTGAGTTTTTTTGGTGATTGTAAGTCTGGTAGGTGTTTCAACAGACTTTGTTGGTTGCTTATTGGGTAATGGATCAGTACTCCACTGAGAAAAAATATAAGAAACAAGAAGAGGGAAAGCGCGTCTCTTGTTTGATGTATAGGAAAACAAATACAATTTTAGTACATCAGATAAAAATACGTAGGCTAGGATTAAGTTGAAGGCTACCATATATTGGGTTATTTTATATTTCCAGCTAAAAAGGCATTTTTATTCCTTGATCTTGTACAACCTCAATATGCCACAGCATTTCATACTGAAGCTGAGCTATGGACACGTGAATGGAAGCATTGAGCACATCATATACCTTTATGATTTTCTTGGATTATCACACCCAAGTGTGAGATCAGTGGTAATGAAGTGGAAGGAGAACCATATGATCTTAGGTTCAAATTGCAGCATAGACAAAAACCACTAGGGTGATCTCCTTCCATCTGCCTAAGCGGGCAGAGTAATCCGGTACCTGTGCGGGTAGCCGGTGGAATAGTCAAGGAGCGCGCAAGTTGGCGCAGACACCCCTCATGAAAAAATGATTTTTATGGATTGTCATTTTATTTCCTGTTATAAGTTTGATTAAAAATATCTAAATTCAATTTAGAAGTTTTTTGATTCCAAGTTGCTACATTTCATTATTCATTCTAAAAAAAAAAAAAAGTTCTCTTATTTTTTGAAGACAATACTATACGATCACGGTGATTGTTTTACCTTATTTCCCTCCTATAAGAGATGTGGACAAAACTCATAATTACTCGTAATATTTCTTTTCAAATGTGTTTAAGCATCTCTCTTGGATGTTATGACTAACCAAAGCTTAGTTCAATTGGGTCCTATTTTCCTTGTTGTAGTCAGATTTGTTGGCATCCAAATTTTCATATGAGCTAGCTTCATTCTTACCAGCTTAATATTTTGCTTGTAATTCACCAGCTTCCATTATGATTTTTATGATTACAAAATCAAATGCCTTGTGGTTTTGGAGCTACATTGATCTCCTTGCACTGCTCTTTGTTGGGAATAATGATGTTATTTTCTTCATTTCTGTTTGTTTTAATGCCCCATTCGTCACCCCTTAATTTCCCAGTCTTCTTTCTCCTCGGTGAATTTATGATCTGCTCTACAGTGCAGTGGAACAGACCACCAAATCATCAGGTAGCGCCTCTTAGAAGTTGCCAAACATACTAGGATTTTGGAATGTAGTGTGTTTTTTGTGATTTAGTTCTTTCTCTAAGTCTTTACTATTCATTCTAAATGACTGGATTATATTTCTAGAACCCTGTTGAGATGGAAGGATTGAAGAAGGCCCACATTCGGGATGGGGCAGCTGTTGTGCAGTACCTCGCCTGGCTGGATGGGCAGGTAAACAATAGCTTCTTAGAGCCTTTGATGTTTTCTTTGTCGTGTGCTGTCATTGACAATTTACTGTAAATCTTCTCAGAGGTAAAATAACTTTATGGTTAATTACAGCCTATTGCACTTGACATTGTCCCCCAGATTATATGAGATTATGTTATTTGTACATGTGGATAGGTTGTTATTCTTATCATTGCCAATCTCCAAAATATGGCTAGAGACACCATCCTTCTTCAGGTGGATAAGATATGAGATCTACCTACAACGGTGGACCCTGGATTTTAGGTAAGTGGGTTTGGCGGCACCGGACAAATAGCTAGTCTTCCTTTAGTGGGAGTTGAGAGGACGTCATTGGGGAATAGCACTAAACTGCATTGCTTTGAGCCCGCATTCTTTTTCTTTTTCTGGTTCCATTTTTGCGTCAGCAATTTTAGGAAATCTTTTTGTGCTATCATTTAGAAAAGAGGAAAAAAAGAAGAAGAAATAAATAGGTCACATATTCTACTCCGCATAGTTTCTTAAATTACAATTTTATGCCTTTTAAATTTCGGCCTTTTACTTCAAAGTTTCACATCTTAATGTTTGTATTTTCCTTTTTTTTTTTTTTGAGACTGGTAACATGTATATTTATATATATATATTAAACCTGCACCATAACAGTGCAGCCATACTTACAAAAACCCCACCATGCTGAGGACTACTGCTTCACAAGGAACCTATCATATCAACTAGTGATTCAGCCTCCTCTACATAATTTTCTTTACACCAAAAGTGAAACAAAATGACACAATTCATCTTGATTTTCTGCACAGAATTGCATTTGTCTTCAAAAACTCTATTGTTCCTCACCTTCCAAATTATCCACCAAATAACTGTTGGGACAAGTTTCCACCAACTCTTTTGTCTTACTGCTCCCCCATTATAGTTCCAGCACTTCAATAGCTCACAGCTGTTTGCCGGCATAGTCCAACTTAGTCCTACCATGTTCAAGAAAAATTGCCGCAATTGTATAGTGAAAGGACAATGTATAAATAAATGGGAGTTACTTTCTCTGGCTGCATCACACAGAACACATCTAGTACATAGATGAAAACCCCTTCTCCTTAAGTTTTCCTGGGTGAGACATGCTTCTCTTGCTACCAGCCAAGAGAAACATGAAACCTTATACGGGGCCTTAGTCTTTCAAATGGATTTCCATGGCCATTGATCGGATTGTGTATATTGCCTAAGCTGATAATTGTATGCTGATTTGACAGTAAAAACACCATTATTGCCATGGTTCCAGCACAAAGAATCCTCAGATTCTTTAAAACCTTGAAATTGTTCCAAGGTCTTGAATAATTCCACAGCTCTTTCTAATTCCCAGTCATGTAGTAATCTTCTGAAAGTAATATTCCATCCATGTACTCCTTTAGCTGATTCAAGTTTTGCATCTGGTAGAGTAACAATATTATAGAACTCAGGAAACAAATCTTTTAAGGATCCATGCCCAAGCCAGTTGTCATGCCACAAGAGAATTTTCCTTCCATTGCCCACTTTTATACTGATATTTTCAGCCAGAGATGGCCACAATGATCTAATAGCTTTCCAAACACCAACTCCAAAGGGGCTATTAACTGTATTAGAGCACCACTCTTCTTCTTGGCCATATTTATCATGCACAAACCTCCTCCATAATGCATTGGCCTCCATGTTATATCTCCACAACCATTTCATAAGTAAGCTTTGATTATGGATTTTGAGATCCCTAATGCCAAGTCCTCCATCCTTCTTACTGGTGATGAGGCAGTCCCATTTAACCAAATGGATTGCTTTCCTTTCTTTGTTGCCTTGCCAAATGAAATTTCTTCTCAATGAATCTATTCTTTTCAGCACATTAGATGGGATAGGAAACAGAGACATGACACATGTGGGGAGGGCATCCAGTACACTGTTGACTAAAATGACTCTGCCGCCCAATGATAAATACTGCCCTTCCAACTAGCAAGCCTCTTTTCACACCTTTCCAAAACACCATTCCAAATTTCCAGAGCTTTACTTTTTGCACCCAAGGAGAGTCCTAGGTAAATGGTGGGTAAGGCTCCCACCTCACACCCTAGAATTTCTGCTAGCACTTGAATATTATCCATTTTATTGACTGGAAACAACATACTCTTATTCCAGTTAACATGTAGCCTTGATACTGCTTCAAAAATCACCAAAATAGACCTCAAATATTCCACCTGGCTGATATCTGCATCACAAAAAACCAGTGAATCATCTGCATATAGTAAATGTGTGATCTCAGTGCCATTGTTCCCCCCAACTGCAGCTCTAAACCCCTTCACAAAACTCCTGTCCTTTGCTACCTGAAACATCTGATTTATACCCTCCATGGCAATGAGAAAGAGGAAAGGTGAAAGAGGGTCACCCTGCCTCAAACCTCTTTCTGAGGCAAAAAAACCTTCTGGTGAACCATTCACCAAAACTGAAAATTTTACTGTCTTTATGCAAAAAGAAATCCATTTAATCCACTTCACCCCAAAACCCATGTCTTTTAGAACTTTAAGTAGATAGTTCCAATTAACGTGGTCATATGCCTTCTCAATATCAAGTTTGCATAATATGCCTGCTTTCTGTCCTTTAAGTCTAGAATCAACACATTCATTTGCTAACAAAGCTGCATCCATAATTTGTCTGCCTCTTATGAAAGCCATTTGGTGTCCATTTACCAACTTGTTGATCACTCTCTTAAGCCTCTCTGTGAGCAACTTAGAGATGATTTTATACACACTTCCAATCAGGCTAATGGGTCTGAAGTCTTTTAGTCTCTTGGCACCATTCTTCTTAGGGATTAATGCAATATAAGTTGCATTAAAGCTCTTTTCAAAGAATTCACTTCTATGGAAATTCCTAACAGTGTTCATCAGATCCTCTTTCACAATGTCCCAGCAGCAATGGAAAAATCCCATAGAATAGCCATCTGGACCCGGAGCTTTGTCAGCTGCACGTGATTTCAGACAGTCGAGCACCTTTTGTTCTTCAAAGTCTCTCTGTAGCCAATCATTTTCCTCTTCAGTAACTCTGAACTCTCCTTGTAGATTGAAGCTAGGTCTCTAAGATTCTGTCTCATTGTAAAGTCTCCGATAGAAATCCACAATTTCCCCCTTAATTATTTGTGGATCAGTGATGGTATCTCCCTCCACTTCTAGACTGTCAATGTGGTTGTGCCTCTTATGGCAATTAGCCATCCTCTGAAAGAACTTAGTGTTCTTATCCCCTTGCTTCAGCCATAGAATTCGAGATCTTTGTCTCCATGAGATTTCCTCATTTTTTGCCACTTCATGATACTCCATTTGTAAACTTGCTTTCAAAAGTAGTTCATCTTCTGTTAAGGTTCTTTGCTCCTGTATGGAATCCATAGAGTTGATTTTGTATAGGATATCTGCTTTCTTGACCTTCAGATTCCCCCCATTTAAAGCACTCCACTCCTTCAGTTTTGATTTCAGGAACCTCAGTTTACAGGCCAGAATATAATCTGATCTACCTGATTCTTCACAAGATGTCCACCATTCCTCCACCCTTTCCTTGAAACCTGCAACCTCCATCCACTAATTCTCAAATTTAAAATATGATTTTGAGAAATCCCATTCTCCACATTTCAATGATATAGGGGAATATCAGAGATAATCCTTGGTAAAACAGATTGTTTAATCATGCTGAACTTTTCATCCCATTCCACAGAATGCAAAAATCTATCAATTCTTGAGGAACATTATAATTATCACCCCTCAACCAAGTGTATTTTCCACCTAGCAGAGGAGGATCCACAAGTTCAAGGTCTTCAATGATTCTAGAGAAATCCTTCATAGCTCTAGATAAAACAGTGCAATTCCTTCTTTCAGTAGGGAACCTGGTGGTGTTAAAATCCCCACACACTACCCAGGCTCCTTCACATGCCCCTCTAGTTCCTGCTAGTTCCATCCAAAGCTCCTTTTTTTTTTTTCTGCAATTAGGAGCATAAACCCCAGTTAACACCCAGCTGCAATTGTCCAATCTAGAACAGAGTTTACAGGAAATAGAGGAAAAACCAAAATTGATTAATTTCCCTGTCCAAACCCTTTTATCCCACATGATAAGAATCCCTCCACTTCTACCATTGGCTTCCAAACCCACGTAATCTGCCCATCTATTACTGAATAAATGCTTAACTACTTCCCCATAATCCCCTTCCATTTTAGTTTCCTGGAAACAATATATGTCAGCCCTCCAATCGAGTATTAGAGATTTGATCACCCTCCTCTTGTCGAGATCGTTTAATCCCCTCACATTCCACGAGATAATGTGTACTTTCATCGGGAAACATTGCTAGCTTCCCTCGCCCTAGTCCTTGGCTCACCATCTTTGAATTTGATTCCGAATTCCAGAAGATTCTTCACTTCATTCTGACCCCTAGGTTTAGGAGATGAAGGTTTGGTCTTGCTGAGGGTTTCCTGTATTCTTTTATCCAGCTTCAAGAATAAGGCCCATATTTCATCTTCATACCCCTGAGTTTCCACACCCAGTTGTTTGCTAAACTTCAATATATTTTGTTGCACCCTTAAAATTGTCTCCCCCTTAACTGCCTGCACTTGTACATCCAAAGGTTGAATGTCCTCAATTGTCAACTGCTCCAACTGTTGAAATTGGTCTATTTGTGAGCAATTTCCCTCTGTGATATTTGTGACCAAGTCCCTGGATCTTTGATCATCATCACTGTTGTCATCTTCTCCATGGAATCGAGCTAATTGAGGTTTGCATCTGCAATCGATCTCAGGATCGTGTATATTCTCCTGTCGCACTGCTACTGCCAGCTGTAATTTTTTTGAGATGGAGCAGTCCGAGGTTTCTTCAGCTTCTGGGTTAAGAGGATCGAGATAACTGGGCTGCTCTAATCGATTGGGAATACAGCAGACTGGTCCCATATCTTTCTTTAGGGACTTGGGCTTTAATGAAAAGCCCAACAGAGAACTCTTTTTCCCATAGGTTTCGAAATTTGCTTCCTCTGGTATTTTCAGTTGGGTCAGCCCACTATCGTTAGAAGGCCCAATATCCTTCCTTTTTAAAATATCGTTGACCAGCTCTCCCTCACTTGCCGTCTCCTGCTCCCAAGAAGATCTGCTGCGATTTTTGCCCTTTTCGGCGCCCACGTGCTCTGGGAAGTCAACTTTGCAGCTGTCAACCCTATTATGGGAGTTGGATCTCTCTATTACCCAACGGTCTGTCACCAGTTTCCGACCATCTTCTCCGGCAACCACCCTTGCCGGCGTCTCGCTCCAGATAGGTATGATGAAAAATAAACCCTTTTCTTCTATTATTACTTCTGTAGGTACATTCCTGCCCCCTCCTTTTATCTTCAACCTAGCCCATTTGAGATGATTCTTAAGGGATGTTTCTTCCTCTGTTTGTAGCCATCCACCGCATTGGTCTCCAATAGCTTTGAAGGTTTTCTCTGACCAGAGATGAAGCGGAAGCCCCATAGCTCTGATCCAAGTCCCATCTTTCTCCTGAATATCAGTGCTACATCCGGCAACCAGCGACCACCATTCCAGAAAGATTTTCTCCTTTTTCCAAGTCCAAACACCCTGCAATACATGCTCCACCATATGTTTGTTTGGAAACTCAAAGAGGAAGAAAGATTCTGCCATTTCGTAGATGTTCACTCCGAAAGCGTTCTTCCAAGTTGAGACGACCCATCGTCTTAGATCAGAAAGCGTTGGTGTCTCCTTCAAATCTCTTCTAAAATGGCCAACTAAACATCTTGCCAGTAGCCCATTCTCAGCGGAATCATCATCTCGTTCCACATCAATTTTATTGTTGCGAGAATTGACCATTGCGTCCTTTTGATCATTTGCCTGCCACTTGCTAGCTCTGACAGTAGCCGCATATGTGATTTTGGGGTCAGCCTTCCTGGGGATGTTTGTAATAAATGGACTTTTGTCTTCCTTCATGAATCTGATAATCTTAAATGCAATATCCTTCCATCCAGCATTGAATGTGACTTCTGGTAGTATAATAACAGCTCTGTTATCTCCCTGTACTGAAACAATAGAGATAAATCTGCCATGTTTGTTGCTCTTCCTTGAGCAGAAATATAAGGAATTTTGCTCCTTATTTTTCCACCTTCTCGACTGCGTTCCGTTGTCCCGCGAGGCTTCCTGAAGGACATAGCATATCCACTCCATTATCTTGCCGTTGAAGGTGGTTCTACGCATCAAATTACGGCTTCTTTCCACCCAATCAAACCATAGTTCCGACCTTGATTTAAGTCTAGTGATATCATAAGACTTAAACCCTGCTGTAAAATACATTCTATTCTCCCCCATTAAAGAAAGTCTGAGAAACCAGGAGAAAAAAAAAAATCTTGAAGAGTGAGAAAGGAAAAGAGAAGAAGAAAAAAGAGAAAGGAAAAATTTCAGCGTTCACAGTAGGTGAAAGCTGAGCTACCAGACAGATCAAATTCAGGCGAGAAGAGGCGAATCTACAATCCTAGGAAGTAGGAGAGAGAGAGAGAGAGAGAGAGAGAGAGAGCCTCGGGAGATGTGCCTGGGAGCATTTTTAAAACACAAATCCCTTTCCACTTGTATTTTCCTTTTAACATTGTAGATTCATAAAATGACAATTTAACAAAAGCGACACGAAATAAAGATTACAATATGATAAGCAATAACATAATAGTGCAAGATTAGAAACATAACAAATAAAAACAAAATAAGAAAACAACATATAACAAATTAACCACTAATAAATTCCCCACCGAAAATGAACTGACTTTGAAAGAGCAATGGAGCAGCTAAGCAAGCAATGAATGGGAAAGAAAGAGGCTAACTGGTTGTTGGGTGTGGACAATGTAATTCACAACCATAGTTGCATTCTTTCCATCTTGAATTGTTTTTTTTTTTTTTCCAATTCCTGAAATAGTACATGAAATAGCATGTTGTTACCATGATGATTGATAGTATTAAAAAGGGATAAGGTAGACCTAACCTTATATAAAAAATAAAATCATATGGAAGGAAGTTGTCTACTTGTCTACAAGATCTATAACATCTGGAATGAATGCAGATTTAGCTGAAAGTAGAGCATAATAGAAGTAAAAGATCCGTATAGGTGATACCAACTAGTTGGGGTTATAACTTAGCCTACATTATGTAATTGTTTACTAGCAGTCTTTAAGTTTTGTTAAGAGATTTCTATGTCAGGAGAAAAAAAAAATGGACAATTTCTAGTGCTACTGTGCTAGATAACCCCAAATATATTGAGAATTCATATAGCTGATCTCAACTTTGGGATTTGGGCGTAGTAATAGTTATTGTAATAAACAAATTAATCTATAGTTAGTGCACATACCATATTGATACAAATACCTATGCAGCACCAAACCCTCTTAGATGCGAAGGTTTGCTGCTTTGGATGAACATGCTGACACAAAGATGAGGCACTGGGAATGAACCAAAATCTCATTTATGAAAAAAGAAAGGTCATGGGTTCAGCTATTTGAACCTCTAACCTTTAC
Organism: Lycium barbarum; assembly: GCF_019175385.1. Lineage (NCBI taxonomy): Eukaryota > Viridiplantae > Streptophyta > Magnoliopsida > Solanales > Solanaceae > Lycium > Lycium barbarum. The sequence goes on from NC_083348.1 coordinate 57,982,097, forward strand.
TTAAAGGATGGCGCTCTTTCCTGAGGCATTTGGTTTGGTCTTTCAGTGAATCCGTTAGTTTCTTATTTTTATATTGTACCTTTATATTCTAATTTAATGTATAGATATAGTAAATCTTTATGCCGCTATTACGTGGCTCGACTTGTCTCCTTAACATGCCCTTTGCAAATAAATTGGGACTTTGCAATTTGATTCGGGATTTTGTGAGTTTTAGGAGCATAAAGGCTTGTCGAATGTCTAGGACTTGTTTTTTGAGAATTTAGGAGAGAGATAAGAAGAGATTTGGAATTAGTTGCTTGATTATTCCCTCAGGTTAATGGGATTAAATAGTTGTTACAGAGAATGTAAATAAGGAGAGAATATTACACAATCTCCTATTCCTAATTATAGGGGGATATTTCCATATCTAAAATATCATTACAAGGATTTGGGCATATTCTCATATCTACACTACCATATTTAACATTCCCCCTCAAGCTGGAGCGTATAAGTTTTATGCTCCTAGCTTGCCACAAATATAGTCAATTCTGGATCCTCGGAGTGATTTTGTGAAAATATCTGCAGTTGATCTTTTGAGTTGACAAAACTTGTGGCGTTGTATCCAGACTTAATCTTCTCTCGACCAATGCCATAGCTCAGTACTCCGGCTCTGCGCTTGATCTAGTCACGACATCTTACTTTTTACTTTTCGAGGATATTAGATTGCCTCCAATTAGAGCACAATAACCCAACGTGGACTGCCTATCAGAAAGAGATCCTGCCCAATCTGCATCAGAATACCCAGGGCGTGTCCCTTGTCTTCATATACTATAAACCTTGTCCCGGAGAGCTTTTCATATATCTCAAAATGCGAATCACTGCATTCTAGTAACTATCACAAGGTGATTGCAGAAACTGGCTAACTACAGTAACAAAAAATGAGATGTCTGGTCGTGTGATCGTAAGGTAGTTGAGTTTGCCAACTACTAGTCTCCGATATCTGCTAGAACTTTTAGACGCTCCCCTTGTTCTCAATAAGCTTAGTATTTGTGTCCATTGGAGTGTCCACACGTTTGCAATCCAACATACCGGTGTCTTCCAAAATATCTAAGGCATATTTTCCTTTGTGTAATAGCAATACCATTGCCAGACGGTGCCACTTCAATGCCTAGAAAGTATTTTAGCTTTGCCCAAATCCTTAGTCTGGAAGTGACTTGAAAGGTCTGTGATAACAATATCATCAACATAAACAATTAAAAGATACATTTGCCATGAGATGAATGCATAGACAACACGGAGTGATCAACTTCCGTTCAGATCATTCCAAACTGTTGGACAACAGCTCGAAAACGACCAAACCATGCTCTAGGAGATTGCTTGAGACCATAAAGGGATAGGCGAAGTCTACATACTAGTCCTGATACCATGAGAAATTAGGAGAAGAGAAGAGAAGAGATTTGGAATTAGTTGTTTGATTATTTCCTCAAGCTGATGGGATTAAATAGCTGTTACAGAGAATGTAAAGAAGGAAAAAATATTACACAACCTCCTATTCTTAATTATAGGAATTATTCCCATATCTACACTATCATTACAAGGATTTGGGGATATTCCCATATATACACTACCATATTAACATTTTTCAATACTCCCATATATACACTACCATATTAACATTTTTCAATACTTCTTCTTGGTTGTCATAGAAGCTTTAGCATTATAGATGAGGTTCCATTAGAAGACTGATGTAGCTAACATTTTTGTTTATCACAGATGCAGGAAATCTATGGGGCATCCGGTTACTTTGCAGAGGCTGAGAGTTTGGGCAAGAACAAACTAAAGTAAGTATGACTTTCCTGTATAAGTTCAAGGTTGCGGCTGGTTTCTGTATGTTCAGGTTCGAATTGATTTTACTGTAGTTAGCGTCTCTTTCATTTATAAAATTTTAACTTATTTAACTGAGAAATATTCCGGTAGAATTGGCTTCTCGTAGGCCGTAGCGCTTCTAAATGTAGATGATAATTTGGAGATACAGCGTTTCTTTATTGTTTTTATAAAGGGAAAATAACATTTTAGTCCTTATGTTATTGCGTTATTCCTATTTTAGTCCTTGTGATATGTAACGAAGCACATCTAACCTTCAATTAAGCAATGTGTGCTTTTAGTCCTTACACTAACAGAAACCAAGTAATTCAATGGACTGTTAAATCTAAAAAGGGAAATCCGGTAATTACAATGTTACTTTTAATGTGGACCCCAAACTTTTTTTTTCTTCTCCTTCCTTCAAACGTGGTCAACCTCTGCAACAATATTTCCTCCAAGTCTTCTCTCTGCCAAAAGCCTCTTCCCCTCCTCTCTCTCTCTCTCATTTTTATTTTCCTTTTTGAAATTTATACATAGCCTAGTTTTGTTTCCCATTTCGCTTGTTCTAAAACTTATTCCACTGCTAAGTATTTATCCATTTCGTTTACTTCAAGCATTCTGTTTTCGTATTGCTTTGAGTTATGTTCTCACTTAGCAATTAACACTTTGCCTGTTCTTATTAGGTTGGCATGAATTCAAGCTATATTATCTGGGTAGTACGTATAGAATTAAGTTATTCATGGTTTACTTTTTCCTTTTTTCTTGTTTTATATTTTTCTGGCATTAACCAAATATAGGCTGACGTTCAAAAGAAGCATATTCAGGCAGAAATCTATTTTCAAGCCGTATTCGGTGGTTCTTAAGGTGCTGGTTTGGTGGCACGGTACTTCCGGCAATGATATCCATGGGGGAGTTCCTTAGGTGGAGTTACAACAGAATGAAAATTTAAAACCCAAATTTGCCGTCCTTAATATTTAACAGTCCGTTGATTTACTTGGTTTTTGTTAGTGTAAGGACTAAAGCACACACATTGCTTAATTGAAGGTTAGATGTGCTTCGTTACATATCACAAGGACTAAAACAGGAATAGTGCAATAACACAGGGACTAAAAATGCTTTTTTCCCTTTTATAAACATATTTCCAAGATCTTCTCTGAGAATGAATTTATTAGGGCTAGCCACCTTAATTCTTGGATATATGGATCAAGAAAGTGATTTTTTGGTTTTGTGGTTCAAGGAAGTGGTAGCCTACTCTTACCTTTTTTTTTTTTAACTTTGAAATGTTTCTGACATGTATTCAGTTCCTCAGTTGATAAAAGTAGAAACTTTAGCTATGATTTATTGAAGGGCATTGCTTCTGCATTTTGCAGCTCATTTCCAATATGTCTAGCGTTTCGATAAGGAATATTTTTTAATCATATTGTGGAGTTCCTCTTTCCCTGTGTAGCATCTATTTTACCATTGGTACTTATGTCAGGGATACCAAAAGACTTACAGAAGTTTCTGCAAGTGATAAGCTAGAGGAGTTCCGCGCATCTAAAGAGGTAGTGGCTCTATGCATGTGAGAAACCTATTATAAAGCTAGCCATCTTGCCAGTTGCTAATGTATCTTGCATTTGATGTTTTCACCACTTAGGTCCTTGAGCTATACCCGCTGGTTTATTCTTGTATTTCTTATTCGCTATGTTGCTCGGACCCTTCACTTTTGCTACCGCACCCGTTTCCGACACGACACGACACCGGATTCATGTCGGATCTGGTCAAACGACATTGGATACTTTAACCAAATCCATGGATCAATCTGAGAAAAAATTTGAGGCCAAATTGAAAGAAACGGAGAGCTCTTGAAGAGTGGACACTTATTGTGTCTAGAAGAGTTTCAAGTTAATTAAAAATTAATATTTAATTATAAATGAAACATAACTATAAAAAATTATTTTTGTTTTTTATTTCTAGGCATAGATTTAGTTATTTTTCTTATAATTTTGAATTATTTTAGCCGAATCCCCGCACCCGTATCCGCACCTGGATCCGTACCCACCAATCTTAAAATTTAGATTATGCTGAATCCGACCTCTAGATCCGTACCCGTATCCGACACTCGACACCGAGTTCAAGCAACATAGCTTAATCGTAGTCTGCTATTACTGCTTGTTGTCGCTTCTACTTTAGTTTTCGTACTATCCTGACATTGTTGCTGATTATGTTTCTGTATTCCCGTATTTCTGCTTTACTTGAGCCGAGGGTCTATCGGAAACAGCCTCTCTACCTACCAAAGTAGAGATAAGGTCCGTGTACACTCTACCCTCCCTAGATCCCACTTTGACACTGGTTTTTTTTTTGTTGTTGTTTCTGGTTTACCTTCTGCTCATTGTATTCTGAGCTGGACGATATGCTAAGTTTGCTGGACGATATGCTAAGTTTTACTTAAACTCTATTTACGTTAGCGGTAGCCTATTTTCTCTATGCTAGAGGGACAAAAAGGCATTGTCTATAGGCTTTGTGTTGTAGTGAGGATAAAGAACATAGGACGAACTTAACAGGTTGGCTGAAAATAAGAAACAGAACAACTAGCCCTTAAGATAATGATGGGGTGGCAACTGTCCAATTGCTTCACTCTGATGAGATTGTTTTCTGCCTTAGTTTTCTAACAGGTATGATTTTGTCATTTGTTTTGTGGTGGGTCTGATCTAGTTTGAAAATAAGAAATCTTTGAAGTTGGTAGCTTTTCAGTATTATTCTCCTTTTACTTAACATTCTGAGAAACTTATTGACCTTGTATACCTGCAGCATTTTAGAGGCCTGAGTTTTCCAACTATTTCATCTGTTGGTTCAAATGGAGCCATTATCCATTATTCACCCGAGGCAGAAACATGTGCTGAACTTGATCCAGATCAAATGTACTTGTGTGATTCAGGAGCACAGGTTTGTGAAAATAGCATTTGGTTTGGTCGTGATACAGATATTTTGGGGATTGTATTTGCTTCCCACCTCCTAATTCTAACTTGTGATCCGTTAATTGGTTTGGTGGTGTTGTTGCTGAAGTATCTGGATGGAACAACTGATATTACACGGACTGTTCATTTTGGAAAACCTACTCCACATGAGAAAACATGTTACACTGCGGTATGTAAACCCTGTTATGTTCTAGATGTGATCCTTGACCATGTTGATTGAGTCATTGTGACCATGCATATGGGAAGTCAAATGTCAAATTCAAGTTTATCTGTTTACTTGGGTAGTGGACACAACCTTAAAGATTACTGAAAAGCATCTACAGACCCTTTCTAAGATAAACTATTGGAAGCATTGTCATCCTTGGTATTGCTAGTGCTTTCCTTGCTGTGATTGCACCAAGTAACAATTCTTTAAATTTATTCTATTTCTTTTTTATGTATGTTCCTTTCTCCAGTAGTCCTTTTGAGTGAAACAACATTATAACATCTGCTTTCTGTCTGGAATTTTTTCTAAGTTCTTTTTAAGGCCCATGTTGATTCAAAACCGTGGTGTTATTAAGGAAGATAAACTATCCATTTTTAGAAGACAAAGAAAGAGATAGCCTAGTGGTAAGAGCCAATGAGTTTGGGTTCGACCGTTCGAGGCAGGAAAGTGGGAAAATGGGTAGGGGATTTATCACCATCAAACACCCCCTCCCCCCCCCGCCCCCCCCCCCCCCCCCCCCCCCCCCCGCCAAAAAAAGAAAAAGAAAAAAAGAAGCAGCAATTACATCATTTACTGAAAGGCTTTATTCATGCATTGGGTTTTTGGGTGTGACCTGGGGTGTAGATGCTTGCAATGTGGACAAATCTATGTTTTGTATCTAGGTTACGCCTCTCTCTCTTTGTAAGAAAATATTTTCTGTACTACTTTTATGTATCTAATGGATTGAGTCCTTCAGAACTTTTTGGGGGACGAGAGATCTTTCATCCTTTGCTTTGTCATAAATTGCTCTAATGCTCAAAGTTGCTTGAATTATGTAGGTTCTCAAAGGACATATTTCACTGGGTAATGCACGGTTTCCCAATGGAACAAATGGTACGAGTCTATGGATGATTTCTTTAGTCTACAAATGTTTGTTGGGATTGGATGTAAAAACATGCACATCCACGCACCGTATTGGAATAACTTCGTGCTTTCTAGTTTACTGTTGTTTAACTGATGTGATACTCGAGATAATTGCAGCACATATGGGGACACTTCTCTTACTTATGCCTTACTGTACTTTATAGGGTATGCTCTTGATATTCTTGCTCGAACTCCTTTATGGAAGTATGGGCTTGACTATAGGCATGGTACTGGTCATGGGATCGGGTCTTACTTAAATGTCCATGAAGGTAAGTTGTGCTTTAGTTTCTGGGAAAGTACTAAATGTAAAGTAACAAGTTTCACTCACTTCCTTCTACTTTTATCAGGACCTCATCAAATTAGTTTCAGGCCATCAGCGCAGAATGTGCCACTACAAGTTTCAATGACTGTCACAGATGGTCAGTCTGATTTTATTTAGTCTTTGACCAAACTGAAAGTGAAGTGCTTTATTTTTTTCTGCTTGCTTCTATTTCTGCTGCTTGCTCTTTTTTTTCCTGCTTGCTTTATATTTTTTCTGCTTGCTTTTATTTCTTCTGATTGCTCTATGTTTTTCTGGTTGCTTTATATTTATTGCTGATTGCTTTATATTTTTCTGGTTGCTTTATTATTTTTTATGCTTGCTTTATATTTTTTGTGATCCCATCGCATAAATAAATGGAGCTTTGCTCGAATATTTAGTAAGCTGCTCTGGAAGTTTTACAGAATGAAATGATGTAGCTAACAGTTGTCCCAATTGTCATAATCAATCCCCAAGTTGCTTTTCTTACTAGAAAATTACTACAACGGAGAAGGCGGATGTCTTCGGTAATCATATCTTGCTGTTTGAGCAAGACTGCATAAAGTGGGTCTGGATAGGCTTTTGTATGTGCAGAATTGCATGTATTGGTTATCCAACAAATTTCTTCTTATTGTTTTTGGGAGTTGAAATTAGCACATCCATTTGTGAATTTGTCCTTGAAACTATTTTTTTTTTTATATCCATGCAAAATATTTTATTTCGCCAACTTCATGTATAACCTAATTGTCTTCTCCTAATTTTAGTCTAAGTTTCGATTTTCTGGCTTCAACATTTGAAGATCTTAACTATGGGATAGTATTTTCCAGAACCTGGTTACTACGAGGATGGAAAGTTTGGTATAAGATTGGAGAATGTGCTTATTGTCAAAGACGGCAATACTAAGTTCAACTTTGGCGGCAAGAGTTACTTGACATTTGAGCATATAACTTGGGTAAGTTTATCAGCATTATATATTTGTATATATCTATGTTTTCACACCCACTGAACACCTACTGGAACATATGCGTAAACAGTTTTTTGCATGTGTATATACCTTGCTATTCTGCACTTTGACGGTCCATGAAGAAAGAAAGAAGTTGGCCTTTTGTTCTCCGCTTGTTGTCTTTCATGCAGAAGATGCTAACATGTAATAATTTACTCTTTATGTTTTCTTCTTTATTGGGTCTAGGCACCATATCAAAAGAAATTGATTGATCTGAGCCTTCTGGTGCCCGAAGAGATCCAATGGTTGAATGACTACCACTCTAAATGCTCGGAGATCCTTGCTCCTTACTTGAATCAATCTGAAATGGAATGGCTGAAGAAGGCTACTGCACCTGTTGCAGCTTGAGATATTCCTCTCTCTATCTCTCAAGGTTGAGTGCTCTATTCTCGGTTCCTAGTGTAATGCTCTTAACTCAATAAAGTTAGTAAATTTCAGCATCCACTGTGCTCATACAGCAAAAACCTACTCTTATAATATGCATTTAGTTATTACTGCATTTGGAGATGGTGGTGCTGGAAAAAAGAAAGGTTAAGCTTGTAATGGTTTTTAGTTAAGTTTTGCGCAACGTCTTTCCTGCTCTCTTTGTACTACTTTCCGGCGTAAAAGGAAATGGGTAAAGATAATAAACAAAAATGAAAAAGGAAATGACCTCCTGATATAAAAACCCTGTGGCCTTTGATGATTTCCTCATCAACTGAAAGATGAAACCGAGCTCAAGTAGCAAGGTTGAGAACTTGATATTAAGCAGGGTCAGGTAGATTACTTTTCAAGTATATGTTTAGTTCAATGTGACTTTGATTGCGGATAGTTGCAAACTGTTACTATGTCGTGATCTTTTGCTCACTTGAAAAAACCAGTCCAATATATTACTCAATAGAGAATATTGAAGCGACCTGTGCGCAATCATAGAGGATTATCTTGCTTCTATCAATTACTTGCTGTTTAGTTAATGCTTGGAAAGGAAGAATGTTTTCAATGTCAAATTATCGCAAATCAGCAAATCAATGATGTAATGCAAAAACATACAAGTTACTAAGAGAATAAACTTGGTGTATCTACTACATACAATATAATCACTATAAAATTTGAGAAAAAGGCAAGAAACTAACTTAAGTTTATCTAGTATTCAAGTCGGTTAAAAGCTGCTGAGGTAATTGATTAGTACCATATCATTATCCGTTACTTGATGGATAGTCATTATATTTTAATTTAGGGTGTCCATCGATCTATTTTACTTTGATGTTGTCTTCGTCATGAAATCAGGGACGTCGTCAACTTTTCTTTGACTTACCCGTTTATTTTTATTATAACTTCGAAAAACCTGTTATAACATATTTATACCCTGATAGCTAGCTTTTTTACATTATCAATTTATATACTACATCTATTCCAATTTATGTGAAGGTGTTTGACAGGACATAATTTATAAATAAAAGGAAGATTTTTGAAACTTGTAATTCAAAATAAGTCATAGATGTTTGTACGACTATAAATAATCTCATGACAATTTGCAGGATTGCTCTTCGTTGGGGGTGGTCTTTAATTTTTGCCCCTCAAATTGGTGATCTTTAATTTTTTCCCTCTGCCTTTGCAAATTCTGTCCATGCGAATTTTGCCTTAAGACCAAAATTCTGGCAGAGGGCAAAAGCTAAAGACCAACAATTTGAGGGGCAAAACTTAAAGACCACCAATTTGAAGGGAAAAAATTAAAGACCACCCCAATTGAAGGGCAATCCGCGCCAAAAAAAGAGGTTAAAATGGGATGTTTTAAATTAAATTATTACTCTCTCCGGACCAAAAAGACTGTCCATTGAGCCATTTGCACACCCTTAAGAAAACTTTAAGAAAATACTAACTTCTAGATAAAAATAGGCAATTTGACTAAACTGCCCCTACTTAAATAAGTATTGAATTTGATCACATAACACTCAATAGAGGCAAATTTGAAAAAATAAGGTTAATTCTTTTTTGATTTGATAAGTGGACACTCTTTTTTATCTGGAGGGAGGACCAAAAAGAGTCCGAAACCAAAATGACCCAAAACAAGACATTTTGAACCAAAATAACCCAACAAAAAAAATAGTTACCATAGTACGGTTAAATCCTTTAACACAGTAAATTACTGCATTAAAGGAATCTCTTTTTTTTTTTTTTGTTTTTTTTTTTTTACATTTTAACACTTTTTTACGTACTTTAGCCATAGATTAATCATGCTTCAAGACTCCAAAACTTGAATATTTTATATAGAATCCTACTTATTTTTGTGCGATTAATAAGTTAGGCTCAATACATCAAGGATAAACTAAACTTCGGATTGTAGTTTTAGTAGTAAGTGTTTGAAGTCCATTTTTGTTTGAACACTTGTTGTCATTAGCTTTAAGTTATATATGTTTTAGGGTTTCGATTTAAGCGTGTTACTTTTTGGTCAAAATTGCATCATTCATATCAATCTCAAAATAATTAAATTGCATCATTCTTAACAATATGAAAATACTTAAACTTGTTCATTAATTTGGAACCCAAACTTGTCAAGCGTGTTTTTTTCAGTCAAAATTGCATCTTTCAAGACGTTACCGAGAACATGACGGCTCCACAACACTTCAATCCTGGTACTTCTATTGAATGGAAGTTCAAATCAAAGCCTAGTGTGCTCGGTAATATTTTTGAGTTTGTGCTTTGGGCATTCAAACCATGCATTGATAGTTTTGCTCATTGTCGGCCAGTAATATCAATAGATGGAACACACGTGTACGAGGTATACGACATAAAGCTGCTAATTGCAATTGGAATGGATACAAATGGATCTATACTCTCTCTAGCTTTTGCAATTGCAGCTAATGAGAGCACTAATACGCGAGCTATGTTTTTGAACTACTTAAAACACGTTATTAAGGATCGTATGTGCATACGTGTTATATCAGACAGAAATACTGGCATATTGAGCAATATATTTAATTTGCGTGGGTCACTACAAAAAAATGGGTGATTTGACGAGGTTGAAAGTTGTAATTCGCGGAGGTTTTAGCCGCTTCTAGCAATTAGTGGAGGCTAAAACCTTCGCGAATTGCAATTTTTAACCTCCGCAAATTATCCATTTTTTTGTAACGGTGGCAGTCGCCCTTTGCCTACCATCGTTATTGTTTAAGGCATTTGAAGACAAACTTCCAAAAGGCATATCGAAGCCCCCTTTGCCTACCATCGTTATTGTTTAAGGCATTTGAAGACAAACTTCCAAAAGGCATATCGAATCCCAGCACTTTACAATTGGAGGTGGGCGGCTGCAACAGAGCATCAGGAGAAGAAGTTTCACCTGCAGATGGAGATTATTAGGCGGGCGGATAAGGAAGCCTTCCATTGGTTGAGTAAAATTCATATAGACAAATGAACATTACACCAGGATGAAGGTAGGCGATGGGGGATGGTGACAACAAATAGCTCTGAGTCATTCAATGGCTTGTCGAAATCTGCACGGGGACTACCCGTCACCGCAATGGTGAGAATGACTTTTAAGCAGGTTGCTAAGCGGTTCGTCACTAGATCAAAAGAGGCCAAAGGACTTGCGGCAGACAGTCTAAAATAGATGCCAAAACCGTCACAATTGTTCGAGTATCACAAATTTAAGGCTCAGCAACACTACCGGATGGAGTACAACTATGCAGAGTGCATATTTGAACTCACAACATGTGTTCACCAAGGTAAATGAGGTAACGTCCACATAATTTGTGACATTCCAAGAACATGCACATGTGGCAAGTGACAATCATATCACATGCCATGTTCTCAAACGTTCAAGTGTCTTATCACAATAGAAAATAACGCCTCCACTTACGTGGCTAAGGAATATACACTTGAAAATTATGCAAAAACGTATGCTGGAAGGTTTTACCCACTTGGTAGTGAGAGCTATTGTCTACCAGAGTCATTTTTCATGGTTGCAAATAAAGCATTTATTTGTAAATTCAAAAAGAAAGCATACTCCCGTATTCCTAATGAAATGGATGTTCCACCAGGGATATACACTTGAAAATGCTCATTTTGCAATTATATTGGTCATGATAAGCGTAAGTGTCCCTTACGGCATGGTGGTCAAAATACATCTCGCGGTGGAAGTACGTCTCGTGGCGGAGGAAACTTTCGTGGTGGTGGCACATGTCGCGGTGGTGCGGAAGATCAACTCCAGGGCATGTGTAGGCTCATGTATTTTAAGGTTTTTCTTTCTTTGATGATTGTATTTTAACAAGTTTGGGTTCCACATTAATGAACAAGTTTAAGTATTTTCATATTGTTAAGAATGATGCAATTTAATTATTTTGAGATTGATATGAATGAAGCAATTTTGACTAAAAAATAACACGATTAAATCGAAACCCTAAAACATAAATAACTTAAAGCTAATGACAACAAGTCTTCAAACAAAAAAGGATTTCGAGCACTTTTCAACCACTAAAATGACAATCTGAAGTTTACTTATCCTTGATGTATTGAGCATACCTTATTAATTGCACAAAAATAAGTAGGGTTCTATATAAAATATTCAAGTTTCGAATTCCCGAAGAATGAATAATCTATGGCTAAAGAACGAAAAAAGTGTAAAAATGTAAAAGAAACAAAAGAAAAAGAAAAAAAAGGAGACTCCTTTAATGCAGTAATTTACTGCATTAAAGGTACTATGATAACTATTTTATTTTGTTGGGCTACTTTAGTTCAAAAGGTCTTTTTTTGGATCATTTTGGTTCTGGACTTTACTAAAATAGAAGGCAAAAGTCATAGATAGCCCCCTAAACTTTATCACATTTTTCTCATGGCTACCTAAATCGGGGGTTGTACCTATTGACTACCTAAACTATCCTGAATTTATACCACATAAGCACCTTTTGCCTACATGGCAGCTCGTGTGTGCTGCACGTAAAATGGGCGCGTGAAGGGTTGTGTTGTTGCTTATATGGCAACTCCAACGTACCCTTTTTTTTTAATAACCCCAAAGTTAAAACCCCAATTCCAAAAATTCCAAAATATCTCCTTTCTCCTCCTTTCTCAGTCGTTTCTCTCTCCCCCTTCTCCTCCTTTCTCCCCCGTTTCTCTCTCTTGTTTCAGTTCAATTTTTTTCGTCCTTGTCTCTCGATTTATAGTTTTTGCTGGCTGTATTGTCTCTTATTTCTGTCTTGGTTCTCTCTTCTTCATATAGATGAAAATGTTATTTGTAAGTGTGGTAATTCTTGTAATGTAAGAACTTCGAGAACAGTTAACAACCCAGGTCGTAGAATCTTTGGTTGCAAGATGCCAAAAGTGAGTACCTATTTTAAAATTTTTATTTTTGGAAATTTGATTTTTGGCCATTTTTTCGGATTTTGTGTTCATAATTTTCTTTTACTTTTATGTAGGATAAGGGTGGATGTGGCTATTTTAAATGGATTGATCTATCTCCAGAGGTTGAACTTTTGAAGGAGAAGCTTAAAGAGGTTGAAGAAGAGAGGGATACATTGAAATATAAAATGAAGGAACTTGGAGGCAAGTATGATTCATTGAAACAAAAATTGAAGGAAATTAAGGAAGAGAGGGACTGTGCAAAAGCCAAATTCAACAGGCTTGTCGTTGTTGTTCTATGTTTTTTACTTGCAAAAATTATCTTTGGGTAGTCTAATTGTTTCCTAGTTACTGTTTGTAATGTTCCTACAAAGATTTTCTTCTATGTTTGTAGTAATATTTTGGTTATTAGATTTTGTGAATTACTTGGCTTGTGTTTGGCGTTGTGAATTAGTCGCAAATATGACATGAATATAAATCAGCAAAGAAACATAGCAATTGTTCATTAAAATGCTAGCATCATACATAGAAAAGAAAATAGAGACCTAGTCAACAACTATGACCTCTTCCTCTTCCTCTTCCTTTTTTTGAACATCGAATCCTATTCCCTCCCGGCACTTACACTCGCAGACCCAAATACAGAGTGTATCTCCCTCTATCAATTGCTCGGATTCCAGAAGTCTTTCCACCCGAGACAGAGGCGCGCGTGTTTTCCAATTTTGTAGGTCATAGTGTAATGTTTTTCTCCATAAGCAACAACGGCATGAGTTTTTTTGGTTGGTAGAACATCAAGAATATTAGTAGGAAGCACCTGCAAAAAAAACATGAAAAATTACTAAACTATTGCAATAAAAATATCAAATGAAACATGGATGCTAAATTAAACGTACGAAATCATCACTTTCTACGTATGACCGTGTTAATTTCTTCTCGAAATATGCCAACATTTTTTAGGTTGAATGAACTTGTTTTAACAAGTGAATGAGATAATTTGGATGGGATGAAGAGAATGAGGATGAAGTTAGTGGGTTTTATAGATAGTTGAAATGGAAGATTAAGTGGATTGGATGAAGTTGGATGGGGTGAATTCAATGAAGTGAATTGAAATCACCCGATGTGGTGTTTGATTTATGGGCTAATCGGTTGTATTTGACTCCAACCGTCCCATTTATTTGGTTGTTGAGTATTTTGAGGAAATTTATTGTCTTGAAATGGCACAACTACCACGGCTGCCTATATTCCAATCCTATTGATCTGCTCCGTGCATGTTTGACTCAGTGGCATAAATTGAAGAGTAGTATTGGCACAAATTTGATTAGCACAAATCGAAAAGTACCATTGCTAATGTCATTGGCACAACAGTAATGCATAATAATAAGTCTAGCTAGACAGCACTGCTGCAGTTTACATATACTAAAGACATTGTTTCAAATACCCTAAATGTGACAAATTTCCTACATTAACTACTTGTTGGAGCTTCCTTCTACTGAAGATCTGGTTGCTTCTGATGCAGCCTTTTGGTTTCTCTTGTTGGCTCTCAATCGGGATAGTTGTGATGTGGTCATTGCATCTTTTCCTTGCCATTTCAGTCCACGAGCTTTATAACCAATATCAATATTTGTTGGTGAAACACTCTTCAAGTTTGTTGCACCATGTAGAACCCTCTCACTTGTTGTACCAGGCTTCAATTAAAATGTGAAACATTAGTAAATTGTGTTGAACAAAGATAAAGGAAAATCATAAAGTGAACTTACATTAAAGACTTGTGCTCCAGTAACAGGATTAGAGTATACACCAAAACCAGTTGTAGGCCTACTTTTATTTCCAGTAGCTGCTGTAAAACCAGCAGTAATATATGCCCTTTTGTGGCCTGATAATGGTGGCAATTGACCTGAAAAAGAGTCTTCTCTTGCACTCACAAATGGTACCCCTCTTGCATTTGTGAATTTTGTTTTGCCCCTTCCCCTGCCAGCTCCAACTTGAGCCCTCTTTTGTGGAGCTACTGGCACAGCCCTTGTGTCACCACAAATTGAGCTTGATTGTGAACTAGCAGTTGGATATGCAGGACTCTTCGTTCTAGACTATATTACATAATTAAAAATATAAATGATCCAAAGTGTATAAATTGTACAATTTAAATGAAGATGTAAATAACTTTTACAAGATATACTTACTGCTGCTGTTGGAGCAACAGTTTGGGCATCTCTTGACACAGAACTTGTGTCACTACAAACAGAGCTGGATTGAGTTGGTGAAATTGGTTGAGATTGACTACCTTGCCTTTCAGGTGAGGGTATTGGTTGAGAAGGACCACCCATTCCATGCTACCAAACAGAAACAATGGGATGAAAATTAGAGACTTATATGTAACAAACTAAAGTTAAGAATATGACAAATTCAATTGTACTTACTCTTCTTCCACAGGCAGTCTTGTTATGGCCAACTTGTTTGCACAATGAACAAGTCATCTTCACACCCTTCTTTGACAGCTTTCCATATTTCTTTGGCTCATCTTTATCCTTCATTCTTTTCTTCTTTGTTCTCCCAGGCATTTTTCTTGGCACTGAAGGCTCTATTGATGGGTTTGTAGTCTTAGGCCACATTCTCATATTTGTAATAGGTTGGATGAAGTGGCCATAAGCCTTAAGAAATGTTTCCTTCCTATACCCTCTATTTTGCCCTGTGGCAAACAGTCCTACCAACATAAAGACCAAGTTTGTCCCTTACCAAGCTTGAGAAACAATTATGTCCTTGAACTTCCTTGCTATTAGCTTAGAAGTGCACATCTTGTTTTTGTTCAAAGGAATACACTTGTGAATGGGATGATAGGTAATCACCTTAAAATCACATGTGTCCCTATCAAGCTTAGCTGCCAACACCCACTTACACTTGGTATTTTTACACTTAGCCCTCACCCTATGGCTATCATTTGGTCTTACCTTCAACTGTCTCCTATATTCTACAGCATAATCTGCTAGAGCCTTTCTAAATTGTGTTACACCATCAAAGATCATTCCAAGCTCAAAAACAGCCACCTCACAATCTTCATCATACCTAACTTTTTTGCTTTTCCTTCTAGAAGGTAAATCTGCCCCCTTACAGCATCTACATCAAGCTGTTTTTCACTATCTTCACTCCAACAGTCAGAACTATCAATATATTCCTCATCTCCACCCAATTTCCCAGCATATTTGTTAGACTTATTTTTCCCAATATCCTCAAACCCTCTATCTATACCACCAGCCTCTTTAACTGGAATTTCTTGAGTTGCAGCAGCCTTTTTTTTTCTTTATTTGTTTACTTCTTCTTTCTTGTCTAATAGCTCTCAACTCCTCATCTATATCTAACCCATCTTCTGGTGGTATTTGATACGTTCAAATTACACCTATTAATGGTATAACGCGGACATTGTCAAATATAGTAACCCAACAAGGTTGGGGTCGAATCCCACAGAGAACAATATGTAGGCGATTTAAGCAGATTAGGAATTATCACTAACAATAGCTAGACCGAACGCATCAATGGTGATTTTTGATAAGGTTTTGATAAAATACGAAAATGTAAATTCTAATCTAGAAAACAATAAAATTGATCAATGGCAACAAGAATGGGATAAAGGAAACTACTTCTCAAGTAACGATCCAATATATTTCACGAATTATAAATAATAGCAAGTTTATGTTATTTAGCCTCGGATAATGACTCTAAATTAACTTCTTCCGAAGATTAACTAGACTACCCAATTGAAGATCCCTCAAACAATTAGGAGCATTAAGAACACCCGAATATAGCTACAAGTGGTATTGTCTATTCCTAGGTCAATTTCCATTAGATGAGGGTTAACGCCCCAAATTCATGTTAATTATTCTATCCCAACTCCGTTCTTCCTCTTCCGAGGTTCAAACAAAGTAAATGGGCGAGTTCAAGGGTTAGCAAATCCATTGAAAAACATTCAAGAATAATTAAAATAACAAGAACTTACTTGATTAAGAATAAAGCAGATGAATAAATAAGCATAACAAGAGTATCAATCTTAATTGTCACCAAGAGATTTCCATCAACAAGGATTAAATAAAAGAGAGAACATTTTTGTAGGAACCCTAGCCTCCAAACTTGTGAAAACTGCCAAAGATATGTTTAGAAAACCCTAGTTGGCTTTTTATAGGACTTGGAATAGCAGAAATCGTCAAAGCCCAAGTTCTGGTTGAACTGGGCTAAAAATCCTTATACGCGAACGCGCAACGTTTGGCGCGAACGCGTGAAATCACGTACGTTCTTCAGCGCGAACGCGTGATCTCTGAACGCGAACGCGTAGGGTCACTGTCGCGCGTGGGCGCGGACGCGTGATCTTCATGCGCGAACGCACAGAACAATTTTTCCCAGAAATTTCCAGAATCTCGATTTACTTCCAGTGATCAACTTTTTCTACTCTTTTTCCCTTGTTTTCCACACTTAGGCTCTAGGGACCTCGTATTACCTGAAACATGACAAAAACTACGTAAAATAACATGGACTTGCTTAAAAACAAGTAAAACTTATAGACGAAAAGCATCGATTGTGGCGTAAAATCACGCCACATCAGTATTTCTCCTAGATCTGAATCATTACTCACACAATCAGATATATCAGATGCTTATTCACTTAACTTGTCACTAGCAGCCCCATATACAAACTTAAGAGTAACCCCAACACCCTCCTGATCTAGGCTATCATAAGCAGACCAAACACCCTCGTGATCTAGGTTATCAACAGCAGCCCCAACACCCTCTTTATCTAAGTTATCAGCAGCCCCAACCCCTTTTGATGACCTAGTTGGACTAGAAGAAACTTCTGGGCCTTTTAAGAGACCAACAGGCCCATCAGTTTTAGCCAAGGCAATATCCAATGAATGAAGGACATATACATGAAAGGGGTCCTCATTTTTTAGGTCTTTTATTAGGTCCAGTAGATGTCTGTCAGGCTCAATAACATTGAATTCTCTAGTATTTGCATCTTGGTAAAAAAAAAACATCAACTGATAAATAGCCTAATTCTCTAGTATAATAAAGCAATTCCATTAGCGAAAAGTAGTCTTTCTCGATATACCTGATGATTGACACTAAAAAGGAATGGTAATTAGGGTCAGGATTTTCTACAAAGGTCCCACCGTAGTGAATGTGTGTAAATATGACCTCCTCCATGGTCAATTAGTAAGGTAAACCTGAAAAAAAAAAATCACAAAATGATTTAATTTCAGCAAAATTACCAAAAGGGCACACTTTTAAGGCATATTTTACAGAAATGGAGCAGGGAATATTCTCAAACACATAACCCCAAATCTGAAAATTAAAAACCTAACTTTCTACAAATATAGTAACGGAAAGGGACGGAATATACTAACTTTCTAATCCCACTCACCACCAAGAAACGACTACTACACTACAAATATAGTAACGAAAAGGGACTGAATATTAAACAAACACCAAAAAAACTAAACTAATCTCAAAAAATAAAACCCTAGCAAGCTTAAACAACCATTATGAACACGATTAACAACTATCTAGAGAGATACAAAGGTTTAAGATACTTACACGTAAGATATTATCCTCAAAACACCTTTAATCGACGGTGATGCTCACCGTCGATGATGACGCGGTGAGAGAGAGACGGGTCGGGGAGAGAGAAAAGAGCAAAAATGGGAATTAGGTTAGTGGTAGGCCCATTTACATTAGGAACCCGTTTTTTTTTTTTTTTTTTTTAAAACCACGTGGATTTTATTTTCCACGTGGGAGGCGTTAAATGGAGCCAAAGTACACGTCATCGGGGCGTATATACACGCGCTCAAGTGTAATTAAAAAAAGGCCAAAAGGTGCTTATGTGGTATAAATTCAGAGTAGTTTAGTATTCAATAGGTACAACCCCCGGTTTAGGTAGCCATGAGAAAAATGTGATAAAGTTTAGGGGCTATCTATGACTTTTGCCAAAATAGAAATATGTCATTTTTTTTGTACTAACTATAAAGAAAAGAGTAACATAAAATTGAGACGGAAGGAGTAACTTTAAGACTTAATTGAATAAAACAGGCGACGGCAAACAAGAATAGGAAAGCAATTTGATTTACACATACAAGCAAAGGCTCCAACTTGTACAATTTAAAAATATTTTAAGAAACATCAATTTAAGTAGAAACGTAGGTGGGACTAGAAACCAATAACTAAATGGCAAAGTTCATCAATTTTTTGAGTGGTGTCTGCTAAATCTGGATTCCTGATTCAACGTTTTTAGGCTGCTTTTCTTATTGATCCCCACCACGATGATTTATAAGTATATCTAGGGATGGCAATAGAGCAGGATGGGGTCGGGGCAAGGCAGGACAGGGCAAAGCACATTTTCAGAAAATAATAAATGGGGCAGGACCGGAGGCAGGGCAAGGTTTTAGCTGTCAAACTCAAAAATAAACTGGAATATTTTGTCACTTGGGTGTGCCACTTTCTGCAACTACTTTAGTTTTTAGGTTCTTCTCCTTGCTTCCTCGTTTACTTTTCTTTCCCACACTATAACATGTGAGAGTGAGAAGTTGGCATTAATATAATGTTCAAAAATTATAATAAGCTTAACAGAGTATGAATATTTATTATGAATTTCTTGAGCGGGCAGCAAATTCAGAAGAAATATTTAGCAACTTATTATGGAATAACTTAACTGTCATTTTGTTTGTTTGTTGACCTTGTGTGGATGATTTTAAATTTAAGATAATAGTTTGCTTGCTATTGTTTTTGGTTAGTATCAAATCTAATAGAGTTATAAGACATCAATTTGTTTGTTTTATTAGTAGTTCTCTCTATGTTAGAAATAGTGAAAAGATATTTATAAATTGGTTGAAGCAAGTAATTTACAGTAAAGAAAAATATAACGAATGTGACTTACACTCATAAAGTTTTTTTTTTTTCTTCTTTTCCATCTGGTGTAAAATAAAAAATATGTAAATGAAAGATTAAACCGGGCAGGGTGACACAGGGCTAAACGTGGCACGGCAGGACAAAATATAGGGCAAAAAGTTAAACCGGACAAGGAAACCTTTAATAGGAAAAGACTTAACACTTGTCTCACTCTAGTCCATTGCCATCCCGGAGTTGTATACAGGGCTGTTCACGGTTTGGGTTAAAATCAAAACTAAATTAAAAATTTAATCAAATCGAATAAAAAAATCGACATTTGGTTTGATTTGATTTTAAACTTTAAAAATCGATAATATTTGATTTGGTTATGATTTTATTAAAAAATAACCGAACCAAACCGATAAATTATATACATAAATTTTATAATTAATTATATGTATAATATCAGTTTTTTTATAAATAATTATAAATATTTTATATCTTTTAATCATTAATTTGATTTTTGTTCTAGTTATTTCATATGATTGTTTAAGGCTCATGTTTTTAAGAATATATCCAAGCCTATGTCTTTAAGTCTTTTAACTCTAATGTCTTTAACTTAAATTTTTAGCCTTTCTTTGTCGGCCATTTGATTTTAGGTTATTTCTTTTTTTTCTTTTCTTTTCGAATTTATACCTTTATTTTTTCTTGTCTGAATGAGTTCTAAACTTCTAATATTTTTCATATGAAAAGGACATAGGTTGTAGATTTAGAGGTTCCTATAGAAGATACTCCAGTAACATCATCATTTGCTACAACTCAAGCACATGGTAACACCATAATACTTCTTCCGTGGGTAATCCTCCTAAAAAGCAAAAAAGAACCGGCCAACTCCTTGTAGTCGAGACCCTAGACTTGGGGATAATGATAGAAAAACATCAGAAGTTTGGGATCATTACACAAAGTTTTTTTTTTTTAATAAAATAGGAGAATTGAGGGCAAAATGCAAGTACTGCCCCAAAGTTTGGGATCATTACACAAAGTTTTTTTATTTCATATATTTTCATTTTAATTTTAGGTAGTCTTTATGTTTAATTAATATGTATGTTTGTAATAACAACTAAAGACTCCTATGCTCTAATTCATTTCCAGGTATGTATATTAAGATGACAAAAATGGTGCAGCCACTACTAAGTTAGTTTTTAGCTCTATATGTAATAGTTTAGCAACTTTGGGTAGCTTGAGTACTACACTGTCACTAACAATGAAAATATTTCTATGATGTATTTTCCACCTTAAATTATAAATAAAAGTTATCGTTTGAACAAAAAATATAATGGGTTCAATGCTAAAAATCTATAGATTGAATCCATAAAATTTAAATCCTGGATCCGCCTCTATCAATCTATACTAGTCAAATCCATAACTATTTTGTTTGATAATAATCAACCAACGCCTTGCTAAGTGTTTACTATCATTCTTAATTTGCACGAACATTTATGTCACACATAATGGTATGGTAAATAAAAAAAACAAAAATAGTATTAATATTCTACCCTTTCTTGAATCCTAAATTGCACGATATATGTCTCTCTTTCTCGCCATGCTTTTAGTACTTGAGTGCTAACTAGGATATGAAAAGTTAAATAGGTAAAAACAATAACACAGTGCTAAAATAACAGATGGCTTGCATATATTCACATAACTCAATTCCAAAAAGTTGTTTTGACTATAAATAATCAAGTTGGTAATTGGTGATATATGACAAGTGAAGAATACAATAATTGTCCTTGACGTTCCTGGTTGATGGCTGAAAATGACTTGGTGTGGAATATTAATTGGAGGAGAATGTGACATGATGTGATTTTCTTTTCTCAGCTTTTGGAACTTTATATAGCAATGTGTCTTAAGTTGTGGGTGCTGAAAGTCACGTCGCTGCCCTATAGAGACTAAAGGGTTTTGTTTCTTTTCATTTTCCGTGGGGTTGGATAATTATTTTGTTTGTATAGTATCTCTCCTCCGGGAGATTATCTATTCATAAACAACTTAATTTATCCTTCCAATTCCATTTGTCACGACATTCTTTATTTTTATTCGGTTTGTTCAAAAGAAATGATATAGTTTAATTTTATATTTGAATACATATTAACTTTAAACTTTACATTTATAGAAATGTCAATAATATTTAAGACCACAAATTTTTAGCCTTTTTTTTATAATTAATATATCATCGGACGATGAGATATGGTGATTTAGTGAATTAATAATAAAATTCTCAGAAAGGAAAAATTTAAATAAAGAAGCTAGACCTTAACTTACTTGCTAATCTTATCGGGGAACAAGAACTAGCCGTTATATTTATGGACCACTCTAGAAGCAGAGATTAATATTGGACTACTTGAACAAAGTAGCATGTGATCTCTGTAATTTTTGACAATTTTGTCGTCAAAAGCCTCCTAGTTGACCGTTATGATCCTCCATTTGATAGCCGCCGTGCCATTATTGGAAAGTTTCATCAATTAAACTTAAAACTTTACGATAATTAGTGAAGTAGTCCAAGATATTTCAAACTTTTCTCGAAACTCTTCAGTAACAATTTGGCTCCAACACGTGCCAAGGAATTTGATCGCCTAGACTTAAAACTTTACAATAACTGGTGAAGTAGTCTAAGATATTTCAAACTTTTCTCGAAACTCTTATGTAGCAATTGGGCTCCAACACGTGCCAAAGAATTTGATCACCTAGACTTAAAACTTTACGATAATTGGTGAAGTAATTCAAGAAATTTCAAACATTTCCCGAAACTCTTGCATAATAATTGGGCTCCAACACGTGCCACAGAATTTGATCATCCAAACATAAAACTTTACGATAATTTGTTAATTAATCTAAGATATTTCAAAAAAAAAAAAAATCGATACTCTTGCATAACCGATAAATAGGTACAAAAGTGATGTTGCTCTAACCCCTTTCAATTCTTTTGTTTTTTACCGTTCCTTTTGAAGTAGAGAGAGAGAGAGAGAGAGAGAGAGTAGGATTAATAGGAGTGCGTCTGAAATAGAAGGAGAATATTAGGTTCAATATGCTCATTATTGAGAAGGTTTGAAGCACCATAAAAAAAGCTCATTAAAATTTTGCCTCGATATCATGGGAAATAATTGTTTGGCTTTTTAAACTTGAGCTTTAAAGATAAGTTGTTGTGAATGAGAAATGGAGGGAAAAATTGAAAATTTGAGCAAAGTTCCTTTTAGAAGAGCACTTTGTACCACATTGATAGTGAAAAGGGAGAGTTGTGTGTTTATATATCAAAGCATATCCTCCAACTCATAAAGGGTTAAGAAGAGAACCTCCCCTTGCGCCGTCGTCATCGCTCGGCTTCTGATTGATAATCTTTTTGGACCAAATTTATTTTTCCAAATTCATAATTTAATTTTCATTTAGGATATTATTTAATATCATTTCCGCACAAAATTTAATTTCCCAATGGCCATTTTCTTTTTGGAAAAGGCAAGTCCTTCTTGAATGGACACCTTGCCTGTTCGGAACAGGTACTTTTGCTCCTATAAATTTTAGAGGCAGAGACATCGCCTCATGTTTTTTATATACAACAAAAATTCTGAACTTCCTACAATTAAAAATTTCTTGACTTCTTCTCTTCACATTCAGTGCATTGTTTTTCCAAACCACTAACTGTAAGTGTCCTGATTTGCTCCGTTATTTGAGTTCGCCGGAGTTCTGTGGTTTGCATTGCTGCTACTACAGAAACGTTCTTCCGTTTTATCCTGTGAGGAGGTAACCCGGATCCTTGGCAACAGTAAGGGGGTTATAATTCCTTAAGGATACACAAGCAACTTGTGGGCTCGAAAGATTTTATACATCTTTTACATTTCTGTTCATCTATTTTTCCCTGATTTTGATTAAAAAACTAAAACTTGTTTATTAATTATTGGTACAAATTACGGATTCTAACAAGCTTAAGGAATTATATTGTTTTTCTTTCCTTATTCTGCTAATCTGTTCAAAAGAAAGAAAGAAAACAATAACCTTTTTTTTTTTTTTTTTTTTTTTTTTTTAATTTTTGGAAAAAAAAAATATACATTAAACTTTTTGTGACTTTCTACTACTCATACGGTTACTCGATTTGAAGATATAAAAACATCATCGAGGTAATTTAGTAATTTGTACTCGATTTGAAGATATAAAAACTTCGTCGAGTTACTCTAGTTATTTGTACTCGGTTTGAAGATATAAAACCTTCATCAAGTTAATCTAGTCGATTGTATTTGATTTGGAGATTAAAAACTTCACTGATTTACTAAATATCATTTGTGTGTGTCAATTTCTTTTTAGGAAAATGAGTCAATTTCTTTTCAGGAATATGACTACTGGAGCAGAACAACAAACTGATTTCTGTGAATGCTGCTGCCACTGCGGTAACAGCTACTGCATCGTCAAGTCGCACGACTCCGGCACCAGCATTGGCTAAGGCAGAGAAGCTGGGAAAATTTACCGATATCGACTTCAAAAGGTGGCAGCAGAAAATGTTATTCTACCTGACCACCCTTAGCCTACAAAGATTTATCAATGAGGACATTCCTGGCTTGCCTGAGGAAACTCCAGATAATGAGAAATTTGTGGTACTTGAGATATGGAAACATTCCGATTTTATGTGCAAAAACTATATTCTCAACGGCTTAGAGGATGACTTGTATAATGTCTTCAGTGTGTGTAAAATGTCTAAAGAGTCGTGGAACGCTCTTGAAGAAATACAAAACAGAAGACACGGGATTAAAGAAATTCGTGGCTGCAAAATTCTTGGATTTCAAAATGGTGGACAACAAGTTCGTTATGTCACAAGTTCAGGAACTACAAATCATAATCCATGATCTTCTAGCGGAAGGTATGGTCATAAATGATTCGTTTTAGGTAGCAGCAATTATCGAAAAGTTGCCTCCGTTGTGGAGAGACTTCAACACTATTTGAAACACAAATGAAAAGAGATGACCCTTGAAGATCTGATTGTGCGCCTAAGAATAGAAGAAGACAATAAGGCTGCAGAAAAGAAGTCACGATCAAGTTCAATAATTGCAGGGAAAATGTTATTGAAGAGGCACCAAAAAAAGACAAAAAGAGAAAGAGGTTGTCTGGACCTAAGAATTTTCTGACAAAGAAGAAATTCAAAGGCAGTTTCCACAATTGCGAAAAAATAGGACACAAGGCTGCGGAGTGCAGAGCTCCGAAGAAATAAAACAAAAAGCGTCAAGCGAATACAATTGAAACGAAGGAGGAAGTGGAGAACCTATGTGTCATGCTCTCCGAATATAATTTGGTAGGTAACTCTAGAGAATGGTGGATTGACTCTGGGGCTACTCATCACGTATGTTCTAAGGATTATTTTCATCCTATGCTCCCGCAGGTCTAGACGAGACTATCTTTATGGGAAACTCCTCAACTACTAAGGTCGAAGGAGTTGGAAAGATCTGCTTGAAGATGACGTCAGGAAAAGTGGTGACTCTCAATAAAGTTCTCCATGTTCTAGATATTCACAGAAATTTAGTTTCCGTAGCACTTCTCGTTAAATACAGGTTTAAGTGAGTTTTTGTTTCTGAAATTTTTTTAATTAGCAAGAATGATATGTACGTAGGAAAAGGTTACCTGAATGAGGGCCTTTTCAAGCTTAATGTAATAGCGATTGAAATGAATAAATATGTTGCTTCTTCTTACTTGCTTGAGTCAAATTCTTTATGGCATTCACGTTTGGGTCACGTCAGCTTCAAAACATTGCGAAAAATGATTAATATAGAACTATTTCCTTAGTTTTAATGTAATAAAACCAAGTGTCAAATATGTGTGGAATCAAAGTATGTTAAACATCCTTTTAAGTCAATCGAAAGGAATTCAAATCCTTTAGACTTAATTCACACCGATATTTGTGACATGAAGTCAACACCATCTCGCGGTGGAAAAAAGTATTTCATAACTTTATTGACGATAGAAGAAGATATTGCTATTTTTATTTACTTGATAGTACAGATGAAACAATTAATGCATTCAAGCAATACAAAAATGAAGTTGAGACACAACTAAATAAAAAGATTAAAATGATTAGAAGTGATAGGGGTGACAAATATGAATCTCCTTTTGAAGAAATTTGTTTGGAATATGGCATTATTCATCAAACAACTGCTCCACACTCGCCTCAATCCAATGGAATTGCAGAAAGGAAAAATAGAACATTAAAGGAAATGATGAATGCATTATTGATAAGTTCTGGTTTACCAAAGAACTTGTGAGGGGAAGCTATTCTTACTGCCAATAGAATACTTAATCGAGTTCCCCATAGCAAAACACAACCCATCCCATATGAAAAGTGGAAAGGAAGAAATCCTAACATGAAATATTTCAAAGTGTGACGGTGTTTGGCGAAAGTGCAAGTTCCTAAACCTAAGAGGGTAAAAATAGGACCAAAAACTGTTGATTGTGTTTATTGGATATGCAACGAATAGTAAAGCATATCGATTTCTAGTTCATAAATCAGAAAATTCCGAGATTCAGGTGAACACGGTAATTAAATCAGGCAACACTGAATTTTTTGAAAATATATATCCGCATAAAAATTAATGTGAGACGTCTAGCATAAGATCTAAATGACCTCGGGAAGAAGTAAATTAAATGACGATATTAGTAGTGAGGAAAATCCAAGATGTAGCAAACGTCAAAGGACGTCTACATCCTTTGGACCAGATTTTCTAACATTTTTGTTGGAAAATGAGCTCGGACTTTTGAAGAAGTTGTGTCTTCCTCAGAAGCACAATATTGGAAAGAGGCAATCAATAGTGAAATAGAATCCATATTAAACAATCATACTTGTGAATTGGTTGATCTTCCCCCAGGAAACAAACCCTTAGGTTCCAAATGGATCTCCAAAAGGAAAATGAAGGATGATGGCACTATTGACAAATATAAGGCAAGACTTGTTGTCAAAGGATTTAGACAACGAGAAGGTTTTGATTATTTTGATACATACTCGCCGGTAACGAGAATAACATCTATTCAGGCGCTAATAGCGTTAGCCGCTATGTACGATCTTCAAATCCATCAAATGGATGTTAAAACAGCCTTCTGAAATGGAAATTTGGAGGAAGAAATCTATATGGAACAACCCAAAGGGTTTGTAGTTCCAGGAAAAGAAAAAAACGTGTGCCGACTTGTTAAGTCTCTTTATGGACTAAAACAAGCACCCAAACAATGGCATGCAAAATTTGATCAAACAATGTTGGCAAGCGGGTTCAAGATTAATGAGTGTGATAAATGTGTTTATATTAAGAACACTCCAAATTATATAGTCATTGTTTGTTTATATGTAGATAATATGTTGATAATGAGTAAAGACATTGCCGACATAAATGCTACTAAGCGCATGCTTGCTAGCAAATTTGATATGAAAGACTTAGGAATTGCTGATTTAATTCTAGGAATTAAAATTCAAAGAACTCCTCAAGGTTTAGCATTGTCCAGTCTCATTATATCAAAATGGTACTTGAAAAATTCAAATATTTAAATTTCAAAGTCGCAAGAACTCCAATTAATTTGAACCATTCCTTTGTCAAGAATACAAGTCAAAGCAAGTCTCGATTTGATTATGCTCGAGTGTTGGGAAGTCTGATGTACATAATGAATTGTACACGACCTGATACAGCTTGTGATATAAGTAAACTGAGTCGATACACGAGTAATCCTGACCAAAATCATTGGATGACAATGAAACGAGTGTTGGGATATTTGGAATACACCCAAGATTATGCTTTACACTATAACAAGTATCCAACGGTAATTGAGGGATATAATGATGCAAATTGGACACCGATTCAACAAAAACTAAATCCACTAGTGGATATGTTTTTACTATTGGTGGAGGAGCAGTATCATGGAAGTTGTCTAAGAAAACATGCATTGCCCGCTCTACCATGGAGTTTGAATTCATAGCTTTGGACAAAGCCGGTGAAGAAGTGGAATGGCTCCTGAATTTCTTAGAACACATTCCAGTTTGGCCCAAACCTTTATCACCTATATGCATAAATTGCGATAATCAAGCCGCAATAGGAAGGGCTGGGAGTGTCATGTATAATAGAAAATCTCGTCACATACGACAAAGACATAATACCGTTAGAAAACTATTCTCTCGTGGAATTATCACTATTGGCTAAGTCAAGTCAAAGGATAATGTGTCAGATCCACTTACAAAAGGCCTAGCTAGAGAGGCAATTGATACATCATCAAAGGGAATGCGACTATGGCCGAGGACAAGTCATCATGGCGGTAACTCTATCTAGAAGACTGGAGATCCCAAACTCTAGGTTCAAAGAGATCAAACAAAGTTATGATTGACGGTTCAACATTGTCAAACAATAACTTTGGTCCATTCTCGTGATGAAGACAATGTTCAGTACCAATGATAAAGCATTAAGGCTTTTTAATGGTTTCTAAGTTTGATACAGGGTATATCAAATTGTGTTTCTAAAGGATTACACGTTTAGGAATCACCTATGTAAGTGAGAAGTGGAAGTCGCTTTCAAGTAGAGGTTTGTAAGGCCAATTCTCTACACGTTTATGAAACCAGGCGGTGTTCATGGCTGAAACAAACACAACAATGAAAATCAAAGACAATTAAGGATTAATTGTGTGACCTATGTTATCTAGGTATACACCAAAGCTCGACAGTTCAAAAATATCAAATCTATCGATTGACCGAGTATACCCGATATATACATTACGGAAAGTTCATAGGAAAACCTACTTATCCAGATGCGATTAATCCTTATTTGTAAATCACACAATTTTTTTCATGCATATTTTCATTATAGCCATTCCCCATTCATGTGGGGGATTGTTGGGCTTTTTAAACTTGAGCTTTAAAGATAAGTTGTTGTGAATGAGAAATTGAGGGAAATTTGAAAATTTGAGCAAAGTTCCTTTTAGAAGAGCACTTTGTACCACATTGATAGTGGAAGGGAGGGTTGTGTACTTATATATCAAAGCACATAAAGGGTTAAGAAGAGAACATCCCCTCGCGCAGTTTTCGTTGCTCGGCTTCTGCTTCTGATTGATTTTTGGACCAAATTTATTTTTTCAAATTCATAATTTAATTTTCATTTCGGATATTATTTAATATCATTTCTGCGCAAAATTTAATTTTCCAACAGCCATTTTCTTTTTGGAAAAGGCAAGTCCTTCCCAAATGGACACCTTGGCTATTCGGAATAGGTGCTTCCGCTCCTATAAATTTCAGAGGCAGAGGCATCGCCTCATTTTTTTTTTTTATATACAACAAAAATGCTGAACTTCCTGCAATTAAAAATTTCTTGACTTCTTCTCTTCACATTCAGTGCATTGTTTTTCCAAACTACTAACTGTAAGTGTCTTGTGATTTGAGTTCGCCGGAGTTTTGTGGGTTGCATTGCCGCTACTACAGAAACGTTCTTCCATTCTATTCTGGGAGGAAGTAACCCAAATCTTTTGGCAACAGTGAGGGGGTAATAGTTCCTTAAGAATACACAAGCAACTTGTGGGCTCGGAAGATTTTTATACATTTTCTGCATTTCTGTTCATCTATTTTTCCCTGATTTTGATTAATAAACTAAAACTTGTTTATTAATTACTGATACAGATTACGGATTCTAACAATAATTTGAGTATTCAATTCAAAATTTTAATGAATTGGGTAAAGTGAACCAAGATATCATACGTAACTCTTTTGAGAGATTCTACACAACTAATGAGCGACAAATGTATCTGTAGCGATATGAAGTGAGAATACTTGAATTTTTGGTCCTAAGGAACATGTAGTGAATAAGGTCGACTGAAGTCTAAGACCACTAATCCAGCGGCTTTAAGCCCCAGATATATTTAAAGCCAAAATTGTTCATATTATATGCTTTATTCAATTAATTATATAATTATTATTAGGGATACATAAAACTTTTTATATTATTTGTTATCAATTATAGTCCGCACAAATTTTCGAAGTCTACTTCCTACTTTAAATACTGTATATCACTTCAACTTGAATCAATCACATTTAATTTATAACTCTGGCTTTGTAAGATCTTTTTCAATTCTTTGAATGTCATTTCAGACATTTTTAATTTCAAGTTAAGCTAAGTAGACATTTTTAATGCCTTTTTTGACCCCGCGCATAGCCGATCATCCAATTCGCTCCAACAGACAGGCATGGTTCTGTAGTCAAAGCAACTTCATCACTTTCGTGTACCCATCGGACGAAAGCCCTTTAGGGGATTCCTTAGGGACCAATTCACTCTGCGTAGATTAACTGAACGCAGAAAACCTTCCACTGGCAGGTAATCGTGTTTTTCACAGGATTTTTTGTTACTCATGTCAGCATTCTCACTTCTGATATCTCCAAGTCTTGTCACCAAAAAACTTCCCCGATTGACAGAACGTTTTGCTACTGACACTTGAAGCTTAGTGCACCGAGCTGCGTTTTTTTTTTTTTTTTTTTTTTATCAAACGATTAGATTAAAAAAGCATTATTTAACTTTGAATGTACTTTAAAGCATAATAGTCACTATGATATTAATGGTCTTAACCTATCTTTAGAATTAAAGCGATAGGAGAAATTATATAAGCAAAAGATGACACTCTAATTGACACATTCAATCAAATGAAGTCTTACTTTTATTTTAAACGTTTCTATTGTTTATAGAATAATTTTAACTGTTATTGTAACAACTGTCTCAATTGAAAACAAAATCCAAAAATCAATAAGATCCTACTAAGATGAGATCTAAAATATCTCACGAAAGATTACATCCGGCTATTCCCCAAACTCCTGTTTGACCAAACTTCTAAAATGAGCTTATTTTGAAAAGTATTTTTTTCAAAAGTGCTTTAAAAAAAAATATTTTTAGTGAGAAGCAGTTTCTGTTTAGTCAATTAATTTGAAAAGTACTTTTGAGCAGCAAATAGTATTTGGTCAAGCTTTTAAAAAGTGTTTTTAAGGGTATTTCTTTCAAAAATGCTTTTGGAAAAAAATTACTTTTTTTAGCTTGGCCAAACACTTCACTTTTTTTAAAATAAGCACGTTTTGAGAAAAATAAATTTGGCCAAACAGCACATTAGTATTTCCTATAAAGCCAAGCATAAATGGCTTTTCCTTTGTAGAATTCAGCACTCTTGTTTTCCGTAGTACTCCTCTCCGTGTTCTAAAAGTTTCTCTTTTTCTATCCATGGATAGTCCAGAACTTCATGTTGCTATACTCTCAAGCCCTGGCATGGGTCATTTAATCCCAGTTCTCGTCTTGGGCAACCGATTAGCCACACACCATAACATCAAAATTACTATTCTTGCTATCACAACCACCTCTTCTTCAGCTGAGACCGAATTTCTCAAGAAATCCAATGGGAAAACCACTATAGAAATAATTCCCATTCCTTCGGTCGATATTTCCCACCTAATAGACTCCAGTACTAAAGTTTTCACTCAATTACGACTATTGGTCCGTGAAGCCTTGCCTGGAATTCGTTCTGTCATTGATTCCATGACTCATCGTCCAGATGCTCTCATAGTCGATATTTTTTGCACACAAGTATTGCCAATAGCCGAAGAATTTAATATTCCCAAATACGCGTACCATCCTACTACTGCATGGACAATATCTTTAGCTCTATACTGCCAAGTTTTCGACAATGAAATTGAGGGTGAATATGTTGATCTTAAAGAACCTTTGAAAATTCCAGGTTGCAAAGCATTACAGGTCGATGACGTGGTGGATCCTTTGCTGGATCGGAACGATCAACAGTATGAAGAGTATATTAAGCTAGGAATGGAATATGCATCTTTTGATGGAATCTTGATTAATACATGGGAAGATTTGGAGCCTGATACTATCAAAGCACTTAGAAATAATGACAAGTTGAGATCAGTTCTAAAGGTGCCAGATTTTCCAATCTACCCGATTGGTCCCTTGAGGAGAACAGTTGAAACAACTGAACGTGACGAGGTAAAGTTAGAATTTGTTCAAATATAAATGATAAATAAAGTAATTTTTGATGTCGAAGTTGATATTTTTCTTTCCTATGAAGTGTTGTTTACTTTGCAGAAGATAATTACTTTCTAGTCTTGCATCTATCATAAAGAATACTTATTTATGTATTCTCCTTCGAAAACATTCTTTTTTTACTCCAAAATACTGCACTTAAATCCAAAAAATATATTGCCTAAGTAGATGTTTTCCGCTATTATTCAAAATATAAAGTTATTTGTATTCGATTCCATAGCAATCTCTCAGAGAAGAGTGAGCAAATAATGCTTTCAAAAAAGTGCTACTTAACATATTTTCAGCCTGAGTTATTTGTTGTTTCTCTTTTTTAACAGGTGATTCAATGGTTAGACAAGCAAAATCACGAGTCAGTTCTATATGTATCTTTTGGGAGTGGTGGAACCCTATCATCCGAACAAATTATCGAGCTCGCTTGGGGTTTAGAATTAAGCCAACAAAAATTTGTTTGGGTTATACGTCCACCGTGTGATGGTGGTGCAGATAGTGCATATTTTAACTCTGCCGAGAAAGACATGCAAGAATACTTGCCCGAGGCGTTTCTGACTAGGACAAAAGATATGGGATTAGTAGTGCCTATGTGGGCCAAACAAGTTGAAATTTTGAGCCACTCTTCTGTCGGTGGATTTTTGTCACACTGTGGATGGAATTCGACTGTGGAGAGCTTGACAAATGGTGTTCCAATGATTGCATGGCCATTATATGCTGAACAAAAAATGAACGCCGCCATGCTAGCGGAGGAAGTAGGGGTTTCGATTCGACCGGCGATTTTGCCAGCTAAGAAGGTGGTTTGGAGAGAGGAGATAGAGGGAATGGTGAGAATGTTGATGCACACAAATGAAGGGAAGGGAATAAGAGGAAAGGCTAAGAAATTAAAGATGAGCGCGGAAAATGCACTAAATGAAGGAGGTTCATCTTGCAACTCCATTTGTGAGCTTGTGAAGGATATTCGTAGTAGATTGTTATGAGTCTGTTGTTTCTTTGAGAAATATTTTGCTTTTGTTTCTTTCAAATAAATTGCCTTTTATCCGTGGACTTTGGTTAACTTGCCTTGCCCTTACCATTACTAGACAGATACAAACGAAATTCTTCCATCGCAATTTCGACGATCTTTCCAATGGGAGTCTATTAGAAACAAAAGAATATAGTATATTTTTCTCTCTAATTGATTGATCTTTCCGACTAAAAGTCTTATCATATATCTGGCGTTAAACAATGTGTACGCGCATCGGTATATAATAGCATCTCTTTATAACAGTCAAGTTTTTTCAGAACCGATTTTTTATGTTATATTTTATTTCTCTATAATGACATTTTACCAATAACAGCAACAAACAACTTTATAACAGTACGCTCTTTATAAAATTTCCCCCCATATAATAGTTATCTTCATTTTTTGGTAATATAATAATTAACCATCTTCATAAAAATAGAATATCTATTATTACCGATAATAAGTGTAGACTTTGATCAAATATTTGATTCTTTATTACACTATTTATGACAAAAAATAGTATATGAATATATAATTTTCATCATTTAAATATTTTCCTTCGCTATACAAAGTGGTGATTAAGTTTAGAATTTGACAATTAAAAATGAAGAATTAGATTTTATGTATCTTTTTTGCCTAGAACGGCGAAATATTATTTAAATGTCAATGTTGTTATAGGTTTACAACAACCATTCTCTATAACAGCCAAAAAATTTCGGATCCAACAATGCTGTTATAGGGAGGTTTGACTGTATATAATAAATGAATTTAAAAAAAAAAAAAAATTACTGAGGTCCGTCAGAAATGGATCGACATTTTAATAAATTATAAGATAACTTACATAAACAGTTACCTTTTATAAGTTTCTAACAAAATACATGTGACATAATAATTGCAATTTCTCAAAAAAGAATATGGCTAGTGGGATTTGAACCTAGACACGCAAGGGCAAAGCACATGCCCAATGACCACCCCAGCTACAACAAGCCTCATGTATAGTAGTTATGAAATGTAAAATGTAATTAATTATTGCAAAATGTAATTATAATCCATAAATAACTCTTAGAAATAGTTATTGCATGTAAATTTTCCTAAATTATAATGCAAGAAAAATATTTCGACATGCTATTTTTTGGCGAAGCAAATCCCGTCTAAACGCCGCATGCAATTCCTGATTTTCCACGGACAGGAATATCCGTTGAAAAATATTCAAATTTCTAGTAGAGTAGCAATGTATTTCTCCCAAACCAATGTAATATTAAAGGGGAGATTTATACGTTGTGGCCATTGGAAAGTAGTATTAACACAAAATAACCCAACTTTTAAGTATTTATCCTAAATAATCAAAGTAACAAAGTTATTTGCAATACACGCATCAACCAAACAACCACTTTATGTAAGAGCTTGAAAAATTTCACCCAAATCAAATTTTTAAAATATTTTTTGGAAATCTATGGCCAAATGCTAGCTAAATGATGCTACATTTTCAACACTTGCTGATGACAATAAATGCTACTCTCTCCGTTCCAAAAAAAATTGTCTTATTTTCTTTATTAATTTGTCTTAAAAAGATTGACACATTTCTAAATTTAAAAATAATGAGATAATTTACAGTCATATAAATATTTCTTTTCAAATCAAATTAAGATAATTTTTTTGAGACAGAGAGAGTATTAATTGCGGTACCTGCAGCAACTATATATACATCCTACAACCTTCCTACCTATCTTTTAGTTCACTTAAATGCCCCTATCAGCAAAATAGCTATGCACAAATTAAATGGGATTTTTTGTCTTTTCACTCATCCAACTTTTTCCTACCCAACCCCTAGACGTTTCTCTCTCGGAAGAAAACAAATCTAATTTTACTTCACTCAATTTCTTTACCCATTTTCTTAAACGCCTGCCCCCTCTTTCTCAACTTCAATTTCTTAAACATAATTGCAAACTTAAACAAATAAGCTATAAACAATGTTTTTCAATGAAATCTTCCAGCAATCAGTGTCTTTTGAGAAGAAAATCGAAAATTATGAGTGATGATTTAGTAAAATATTTTGGTGGAACAAGTCACATTCATGGCTTCTTTCATTTGTTTTGAAAATCCAAAAGAACATTCACCAACGAAGTTGCTAGATGATTATAAGTCCAATTAATACTCAATTTTGATTTTTAACCAATATGGGTCTGATTTGTTTTTTAAGTTTGTCAATATATTTATTCTTGAGAATAATTTAATGGTTCAAGCCTGTGAGACAAGCAACAAAACTTTAATGTTTGAAACCTGTGACAACTGACAAAAGCAACAATTAACAACGGAAAGAGCTCTGATTAGGTTGAATCTGAAATTGGAAAAAGAAAATCGGATCTGAGAAAATGAAAACAGGGAAGATAAGAGAAAGGGAAGGAGAAGTGGATCTCATTTTTTGGTAAAAAGACAAAACAGCCCCTCACATTTACACACTGTCAACTTATTGTTAGGGGCATTTAAGTGAACTAAAAAATGAGTAGATCATGCATCATATACTAAATAAAGCTAGTTACGATATTTTTAATCATTATCGAATTGGAAAAGCAAAAAAGACAATAGAAACCAACATAAACTAGACCAAGAGCTTGTTTGGATGGGCTATGTTTATAAGTTGCAAACAGCTTATAAGCTAAAAAAAAATAAGTTGGGATAAGTTAAGTCAAATGAGCTCAATTATTTTTTTAAGCTTATTTTAAGCATAAAATGACTTTAAACTGACTAGCCAAACAATTAAAAAAAGTTGAAAACAATTTATAATTAACTTATAAGCCAATCCAAATGAGCTCCAAGTAATCAAGATGGATAAAACTTGCGGAGGACTGAAGTGGTTGGTTAACACCTTTAAGAAATCATTATCCATTACTTAGTGGATTGAGTCGTTCTATTTTAACTTATAGTGTCCGTCGATCAATTTTAACTTTGGTATTATACGACATCAGGGACGTCAGCAATTTTTTTTGACTTCCGTTCAATGTACTTATTAACTTGGATCTTTTTTATTCTATTACTCCCTCCTTACAAAGGTGACCTTCATTCTTCTTTACCATTTCTTTTATCTTCTCTTTTTTTCTCAATTCTTTTTTAGAGATACAGAAAGATATTTATTTCCGGATTCAATTGATTAAAAGATTTGAACTTTTTTACTAAGAAAAGATAAAAGAATAATCAGGTTCTTTTAATTAAATGCTATTAAAGTTTAAAGATATCTCTTATATAATCAAACCTATTAAGCGGGCCAGGTCAAGAATTTGGTTGGATTTAGGGTGGATCCGATCCTAAGTAAATCTAAATAAGAATTTTAAATTTTAAAACATTTTTTTCTA